>NC_087156.1:32239496-32296996 GCF_035594125.1 Scylla paramamosain | reverse complement strand
TTCCAAGGGGAGACAGACGAAAATGTCCGGCAATCTTCGTAGGAAAGATGATCCGCGGCTCCCTCAAGCAGCTGGCCGGTGCCTCCATAATAAACAGACAGTTACAAGATTGAGATGCCTGCCTCTGTGTACAGATGGCCAGTGGACACTTGGTGCGGGAGGCCAGCAGGCCTAAGGTGCCACAGCTCCTAAGGTGTGGCTAGTTAGTGTTCACCAAGGTATTTTGTTCACTTACATACAGGTGTCGAGCAAGCTCCTGCAGGATCCTGGTAGAACAAAGCCGAGTGTCTGAGGCAAGGTCCCCCCAAGGCTGGAGGCAGATTCCTGGCGCCGCGCCGGTGTGAGGGAACAAGGCTGAGCCAGCGAGGACGTACGCTGTCCACAATCAGGTAGAGACAATACTCCACAGGACGCCTCAGCACTGCCATGCTGCTCTTTTTCCTCCTGACCCTCATGATGACCTGTGAAAATGCCAACACTGGCACAACACGATTCACAGAGGCAGTGTTCACGTGCAACAAAAACGTGGTCTACGTCTGTGGGGGAACTGCCGCACACGGCAGCCTAAAATTATAATGCTTGTTAAATGTTGTCTACGCCATTGCTTGTTTCTGTCTAAGTCTGCACAGTACTAGTGTGTCTTGTTCGTCTCTCTCTCTCTCTCTCTCTCTCTCTCTCTCTCTCTCTCTCTCTCTCACACACACACACACACACACACACACACGGAACCATTTAGTGTTCAGAGGCTCATCACAGCCGCAATCAACCCGAAGAACGAGTTCCGCGCCGACCCAGTGCCAGCATCCACCACCACCGCCATTGCTTCAAGGAGGCACTACTCGCTTGCTCACCATCTGCGTGGTACATCGTGCAAGGAACTTTTGTAATTATAATCTTCCATCCTCAACCGTGTTCCAGAATTGATGTCAAGGAAACATCTGGTGACACTGCTGGTTTTCAATAATGTAGCAATATGTACAAAGGTAGGTACAGTGGCTGAGCTCTGTCCACCAGATACAGGCTTTACGTGAAAGCTTCAAACTCGACATTTTTTGTTACTGCAACACTACTTCACTACTTCACCAATGTACCGAGAAAAGATCCTGGCAGAGCCTACATAGGAGCCGTAGTGCTTATGGCAGGCGACGCACTGCAGCAAATAAATCATGCACGGAGTTGAAGACTCGACACCCACAGACTCAACAAGAAACTTACCGTAATGTCGTGTGAGGCTCCGCGATCCTTCAGACAGTTTATACACTTTGTGCCAACACTCACCTAGAAATGGAGGAAGAACGTGGTGTTAGTGTAAGGTGTGATGCGGTCAGGTGAAGAGGGTAAATAATTATGATGTAGGAGGGCGTAGATTACTAGAGAGAAGGGATCTACCATTGGATATTGACAACCACTAAAGTACGGACTAGAAGCGGAGAAAAACATACAAAAGGTGTTAATGCGAACTTATCTATCACATGTGGTTGTAAGTACGGCAACAAAAATGTCTGCTTTCTGCTACTGTCCTTTTCAGCTGGTGTAAGTTTATGCGTTAGAGCCTTCACACACACACACACACACACACACACACACACACACACACACACACACACACACACACACACACCATGGATCAAGTGAGTAACCCTGAAGAGTAGGAGAGAAAAGATGGAAAGTAGAAGATAGCGAGGATGAGAAAGGAGGGGAATTTGAGGGGGGGAAGGGAGAAAGAAGAGAGGGATGGAGTGGAGGTGAGGCGAGGGAAAAGGGGAGGCGGGTGGGAGAGGGGGGAGAAGGCTGAATGGGAAGTGGCGGAAAGAGGAGAGAGAAGGAAGGTGGATGCAGGAGAGGAGAGGGAAGAGGGATGCAGAAGGGAGGGGAGAGCTAGATGGGGAATAGAGGAGAGAGATGAATGGAGGAAGAGGCGAAGGGAAATATGAAGGAAGAAGGGAGGAGGAAGAGGGGAAGAGGGAGGGGGTGGGAAGGGAAGGGTGGATGTACTCTGCACGCTGGGATATGCGGGCTCACATTACACTAATTACTTTCAGCGCTGTCTACCAAAAAATAAAGCTCAGCGCGTGCACAGTGAGGGCGAGGAGTGCATACGTTTTTATTCCCACGAGTGAGGGCGTCCGTCGGGGGGGTGAGTGTCGGCAAGGCTGTCAGTCCTATGTGCCGGTGTGACGCGCACCACTCCCATCCATGTGGTGTCTCATTGCGTCAGGCACTTCATCGTAAATTCTTAGTGTGAACTATGCAATGCCTTCCTTTCCCAAGCTCGTATACATATGACTGATAAACATTTCCCAGTAATTTCTACATGTATATCCATAATGACATTTGTACACACACCATTTTTTTTCTTTCTCTCTCTCAATATATAAAACAGAGGCAAAGATGCACATTTCTGAGATTCCGTACCTATCTTCCACCGATTCTGTGTCTGTCCCCTCATCCCCATTCCCCGATTCCCGCCCCGTCTATGTAGTAGCGACAGTCTGGGGGTTCACGAGCGCCGAGGGATAAGGGGCCAGTGTCCTCCGTTGTATTACTGGAATGAAGTCTTTAAAACGAGTGGAAGCGGGCGTCCTTGAGGTGACGGGTGGGCGCATGGGGCGGGACAAGGCCGTTGCCCATCTTCCCATGAGGCCCCACCCACCCCTTCACCGCCTGTGTATTTGTGTGTGTGTGTGTGTGTGTGTGTGTGTGTGTGTGTGTGTGTGTGTGTGTGTGTGTGTGTGTGTGTGTGTGTGTGTGTGTGTGTGTGTGTGTGTAGGTGGAGGAACAACAACTATAACAATGAAGACGACAACGACGACAACAAGGGAGGAGGGAGGAGGAGGAGGAGGAGGAGGAGGAGGAGGAGGAGGAGGAGGAGGAGGAGGAGGAGGAGGAAGCTCGTCGGCCACATTCTCACTCTAGCAAATTGAAAGTGTTGGTGAGTGATCAGCAGCCACTGTCACGCCGCTCCCACCACGCCCTCCCGCCGCCTCCGCACCCTCTTCCCTGCCATAATATTTGATCAAGTCCAGCATTAGCATATGAATCCAGTATCGCAGATCCGGACTGTAAGAGCTGCGGGTTGTGGTATGTATAACTTGTTGAGTGTGTGTGTGTTTGAGTGTGTGTGTGTGTGTGTGTGTGTGTGTGTGTGTGTGTGTGTGTGTGTGTGTTCCCATCTGCGCCGCCACAGTAATGGGTCATGACACCGCCAGCACATATTGCCCCTCGTGGGCCTCCACGCACGGATACCACGACCCTCCCTCCTTCTCTGCCAGGCACTGAAGATCTCAGTTATATTAACCAGTAACATACGCGTGTAAACAAATATACATATGAAAGCTGAAGAAATTATATGGTTGTTTTGAGCCTTCACCCCGCCCTCCCCAGCCTGGGTTAAACTGAATGGTTTCCCTGTCATCATGGGCAGGACAGGGTCTTGTGTGGGGATCTGAGCATGGTCACATACTCGTATCTGTCCGACTGACACCTTTAGTCACGGGTGACGCTGACCGACTAACCGACACTCGGGTAGTGCCCCTTCTACTCCCCCCAATAGACATTAGCCCGAAAGTTCCACTCACTAGCCCTCGGGAGAATAAGTCAGCGGCACGACAAAGAACGAGGAAAATGTTTAGGTTCTTCCAAGACTACTGCGTGTCTCTGATCAGATAACATTTACTTACACACGATACAGTCTTGCTGACAGATACGAGTTGTTTGAGTTACAAAATACTGCACATGGGCAACAAAGAAGCTCACTTTGTGAACAGCTGTGCTTGTGATGGCGCGCAGTGAGGCGAGTCGCTGCAGCGACAGGGAGACCAAGTGAAAGTGACGACCTCTACAGGCGAGGTCACGTGACCCAGCCCAAGGGAGCAACACTGCCCAGACCGAATTGCGTCACCTACATGGTGTTTCTCTGTAGTGTGGCTGTTCCTCGCTTCATGAAGAGTCCCATCACTGGGTCACACACTCGGTCCCCAGAGCTGCTCTGAGCTGCTGACCCGGAGAGCTCACTAGGGCGCCGTTTGGCCCCAGGCACCCTCAAGGACGCCCGACCCTACTTTCTATTTACAATAATGCTCGCTTACGGATTCAGCCAGCCTCCTGGATGCACGTTAAAATTGTATACTTAAACGCACAAGCCTAAAACATCGCGATCAATTTTGTGGGTACAAGGCTCAAAACGGCAAAAAAAGCTATGGATTAATTTCGCTATGAACACACTGGAAAAAAAAAAAGTCAGTATGGGAATTCATGATGTCACGTCAAACAGTCGGCGGCAGACTCACCACGCTGCAAGTGAATATCAGGCAAGCAACCCCAAGACACACTGAGTACTGCCAGCCATGTCGGAGCCGGTCAGTAAAGGCAAAATAAACCTGCTTACTGACAATTCGTGAACTTGTGCTCAAAACTTCCTAAAGACCAGGTGACACACATAATACTGCGCCTTGCTGGTGATATCATCAGCCCAATTCCACGCTGTCCCCTCCTCACTGTGGCGACAGGCACCACTGCTGGCCTACACCATTCATACAAACGCGTACTGGTTAACATAATACGTGTCAGCTTCAACCTAAGACAGGCAACTAAGGACACCGGATAATCTGTGATTCATTGCCGAACCAATGGGAACGGCGGCGAACATGTCTGAGATAGCCTACATCTACCCATGACATAGGGGTATGAGCAGCATGCAATGCAATGATCAAAACAGTATAACGAACGTTGAGGTCACGGCTCAACAATTCTCAGAAAATCAGGTATCAGTTTCTTTTTAGAAAGCTCCGTAAATAGTTATTATGTCAACAGTAAATACTGGGGATAGCCAGCCACCGAGAAGATGACGAAATGTTGCTTGCTCGTCCCCTCACCCTCATCCCCCTCTCTCCCTCTAACATGAGAGAGAGAGAGAGAGAGAGAGAGAGAGAGAGAGAGAGAGAGAGAGAGAGAGAGAGAGAGAGAGAGAGAGAGAGAGAGAGAGAGAGAGAGAGAGAGAGAGAGAGAGAGAGAGAGAGAGAGAGAGAGAGAGAGAGAGGTGTGTGTGTGTGTGTATTTTATATCTATATATATATATATATATATATATATATATATATATATATATATATATATATATATATATATATATATATATATATATATATATATATATATATACACACACACACACACACACACACACACACACACACACACACACACACACACACTGAATATATTAGATACATTCTCCGCACCCTGTGATACATATAGACAATGTAAGAGCCTTGCCCCGCACCGCCCAACCCAGGAGCAACCTGGAGGAGGGGCGGCGCCACAGCATTATGCTGCAACTAAAGCTGTCCCGACTTCCCGTGAACCTGTGAGAGCCGACCCTCTGGCGCCAAGGTCTTGGCAACCTCCCAGGCCAGCCTTCACCTCCCAGCCACCTTCTGGGCCCGCTACCTGCCTCGCCCCTCATCTCACCAACTGCTTCTCCTCGTGCCTTCACACACCACACCCACATTATGCTGGATGGACTCAATATTCACCCAAAACTGAAAATGAACAGTTCAACTACGTTTTTTGTTCGATTCATAATGATAATAAATAAAAAAAAAAAAAAAAAAAGTAGTGGACTTAAGGCTTACCAAACTCTTAAGATCTTAAATGTGTTTCAGCATGAAACAGCGTAGTATTATGAACAACTCACGTAAAGATTAACAGACAATTAATTAAGACAAAGAAATCCTCTCATTCACGAGTACTCGAGGGCACCACTTTCAAGCAGCTTACCTGTGATTTCCTTGCTGTATATAAATGTGAACAAAAGTAGATTACTTCAGTCTTATCCAAGAGACACGGCCTTGATAGTCTCTGTACTCACACCAGACACTGAACTAAGGTATACGTATTGCGAACGAGATACTTAAGGAGCAAAGTGTTTGCCTTACGGTAACTGTACTTATATTGTGAACGCTGACTCTTTAAAGAAACGTCAATATTTCACATTAATTAAAGTGTTATATTAATTTAAGGTTTTATTTTTTTACTCAGAGTAGCATCCTTAGAATAGTAACAGAAAAAAAATAATGTATTACTTTATGTATATACATACAGGCTACAATTGCTATCTTCAAACCACTTACAACCATTAATGTAACTTTACTGGTTCGCTATTTTCTTCCATTTCAAAATCCATGTCCGTTTTCCTCCCGTCAGCCTTCTCTTTCAGTCTCCTGTCTGGCCTCTCCTCATCCTATCTGCTTCAGATCAAGCTTGTGACCTTGTAATAGCACTTTTTTTTTTTTTTTTTATGAACTCTGAGCGGTGCAGCAAACCCTTGTGATGTACTCGACTTCAGAACTTGCCAGGGACAGAGAACAGTACCTTATACTGGGACAGATACTGAGGATGGAGAGGCTATTAAGAATACTCCAGGCTGGACCTGGAAGTGTTCGAATCCCTGCGAGTCTCACAAGTCCCCGCAAAGCAGGCACGAGCGGTTTAATGAATGGTGAGAATCTGGGAGGTTCTTGTTGGCTGCGGCCCAGCACAGTTTCATCTTCACTCAATCCTCCTCAATGCACGTCCTCACCATGCACGTCCTCACCAGTGTTCACCAATCCTTACAATTTCATGCACCTTTAACTATATCAGTGCTGTACACCTTTTGTGCCCCAAAAGCCTGCCTGCACTAGTTGCGATTGTTCAGCCTTGGCCTTTGTTGCTCCTACCTATCACAGACGAAACTTTGTCTGTCCTCAAGTGCGTATTAATAAACCTGAAGTCAAATAATTCGTGCCCTCTTATCCATCACGCAGCTGTGAGCCTCTCGCCCCTGAGCAGCAGAGTACCGTGAGTAACCTCCCCTGAATCTTGCCCATGGAGCACGTTCGTTCTGACCATCCTCGGGTAACTCAGCCCACGGCTGACAGCTAGGCCCTTATGAAGACGGATCTACTCCCATATTTGCTATCTATCCCTTGAAGGGTTGCTGCCATTGGGAGTGCGGCAGCACTGGGCAATATCAGGCCACATCGACAGCGGCAAGGTGTGAGGAATACGGCTGTCCGGGTACCGTCGCCAGGAAGCACATAATGAATTGTAACGAGGATTGCCCAGGCCCTTCAGGCTTTTTTATTACATTTAACCTATTCATAAAGGTTGACCAGCCAGTGCTTCAAGCACTGTGGAGACCTTCCTGCAGCTTGCCTATCCATACATCGACGGACAGGAGTCTTGGCATCAAAGCGGTGGCGCCACGCACTGCCGTGCCGGCGTCTCGCCACTGCCTGATTGTGAAGCAGGCGTGAAGTGGTCGGATCGTTATCGGCTGGGCACCACTGGCATGGGGAAACAAGTTATGCCTGTACGGCGTGGTGGTTGCCGCCACTGTGCCGCTGCGCCTCGCTGCACATCAGGGAGACGGAGTGTTACTCGTTTACGTCACTGAATCTTGCCACGGATGAGCACCAACACAGTTTACGGTCGCTCTCCTCGTGTCCACAGCGGCCTGCATGGGGCGCTGGACACCTGACTCAGGGGCCTAACATGTCACACAAATGAAGAGTGAATACACTTGAAGATAAGTAATACAAGCGATTTTCAGATGAAAAGTAATATTCATAATTTTATGCAATACTACGTGGGAAAAAGTGAAGAGTGAAATGCAAGTCAACAAAACAAGCTTCACCCTGCGCCTTGTGGTGGCCTGGCAACACACGAGTCTGTGCTGACTTGAAAGTGCAGACGGAAAACATGGCTGAAATCGGGCAATGCAGCCTTTACGTCAGGTTTTGGGTTTAGTCCATTTTCCTATCCAGTGCCACGCCCTCCCTTAACACTAATCCCATGAGCTCTGAGTACACAAATAAAATCACTCCCGATGGTTATATTGTTAGCCATACAATCCCATGTAACCTTGACGTCACGTGAACTGACGGCATATCTCAATAAACGCATCAACAGTTCACCTCCTGTCTTGGCGCCAAAAAAACGTCCACCGTAGCAGGACGAACCTAACCGGCTTCACGACATGCAGCGATGTTTCATACACTGGAATTTTACTCAACATAAAGCAAACAGTAATTTCCTGAACAACAAACACAGCTCTGGCATCAAAAATACCAAGCAGTGAGTGAGTGTGATGGTACCCAACACGGAAAACTCTGATGTGACTTCCCGACATCCAAACGCCATCCGTCATTATGTTAAATTTAAATGACACTTTTCCCAGTGGCGCGCACAGTTCGTGTTGGGAGACTGATCTTCTTTTCCACTTATCAAAACATGTCACACCGCCCTGAACCTTCTGATGCTCGATAAATTTACATATCAAAGGAAATCTCCAAATGAAGAAACGCAGATCCTCATTCACGCACCAAGAAGCCAAGGCCAAGAATCTGCCGCGATGTGTATATGTGTGTGTGTGTGTGTGTGTGTGTGTGTGTGTGTGTGTGTGTGTGTGTGTGTGTGTGTGTGTGTGTGTGTGTGTGTGTGTGTGTGTGTGTGTACATTGAAGTGTTTGCTCTATTAATTTTTTCAGCATTACACTACCTTTGATATCCTGACCCTTTGACGCTAACATTATACATGTGTGTGTGTGTGTGTGTGTGTGTGTGTGTGTGTGTGTGTGTGTGTGTGTGTGTGTGTGTGTGTGTCCCCGGGTCAAGGTGTCCTGGTAAGTCGGCTGGACACTCCTCATATCCCTCCCCCCCTGCCCTCCTTCAGCACAGCCAGGCTATATAAGGATCGGCTTCAACGCGTCAGGAAATGGCGCAACGTTCCACCATGGACATGCTCTGCTGCTACTCTTGTGGGTGTGACCTGTATTGGTGGCGGCAGGAGGCACGGTGTGTGTGAAGACGTAGTACAGGAGTGACAATCAAGACCACTGCGGGGCCTGTGATGGTGGTGGTGGTGGTGCGCTCTCAATTAGCTGTCACACAACAACGAAGCGCTCGCCCAAACTTTACGAGAGGTTTTATCTACTCGTTCAGTTTTTATCGTTTACTTTTTAGTTAGCTCGACAGCCTTGGCCAGGTCCGATAATGTGGGCATCCACCAGTGCTCAAAAGAAGTCCATAGTCTAAACATTAGAAGAAAATAAAAAGGAAATTATTCCCGTCACACAAATACAAATATCTCCAAAAATCCAATCAATTATATAAATGAAAAATTATTCGATGAATACAAATAAAGCCAGAGAATCATCACACGAGCTTCGCTGGCCCTCGAGGGAGAACAAGACCTCACGTGCGCCTGACTGAAGAGCAGAGAGCAATGCCGCAAATAACAAGCCAGACCGCCGGTATTAAGCGGCATGCAGTGGCAATGACTTCTTTTATGGTAAGTTTGGCAACATGAGAAAATATGGCGTATTATAAATGATCATGACTTCCATATGGAAAAAATAAAAAAAAAATAAAATAAATAAAAAGGAGCATTCACGTCTTCATCTGCGCTCGTTTTCTCGAATTCTTTTCTGTTGCAAGTATTCGTGGCTTTCTACACACTGCAGGGACAGTGAGAAAATAAGCCAAACACAAGTAGGTGTCCTCGATTTTGTAGTAATCTCAAGTCCTGGCGCCTGTGGTCCGTTGTTTTGGTTTGCAGTGTGGCCACCATGGACAGGTGAGACGGTGCCGGCCCAGGCCAGTGTGGCCCTGGCTTCACTCACTCAAGCAAGAGAACCATGTGTAGGTCAGAAGGGGAAGGACTGTATGGACTGGTGTGACGGGGCGGCAACATCTAGGCCGTGGTGTTATCAATCCGCTAGTGACAGTGCCACCTCTGTCACCTGTGTCTGTGTGCCACTTGAACACATTCAGCCTCCACACCTCCTTTCAGGTGTGCCTACACTGCATACCTACACTCACCGGGATGGATCGTCAGGTGCACTAGGTGACCGGGCAAGTGTGGGGAAAGATAGGCCAAGGCGTGCAGGGTGGGCGTGGGCGTGGGATGGGTGAAGAGCAGAAGGCAAGGCGGCTCCCCGGTCACAACACACACACACACGCAGCGTCACTGAGGTTCGGCACGCTGCTCCACCTTATCTTTCCCAGGTGCCTGCTGTGATATCGCCACACACACCACGCCCCTCACGATGCCTCTATACCAGTCCTGGCCGAGTCACTACACTGTCCCCACACTTGTCACAGCTGAACCATCAGCATGTGTTAGCCAAGGCCTCCTCAAAGGTCGTTGTCGCGGCAAATGTCGATGAAAAATTGACCAAAAGTTGCCACTTGGCAACACAGCCCAGCCCACGAGGCGGTCAGCCGGATACCATCAACTTAATTAAACTCTACCTTCTGAATGATGAACCACCACCACCATCACCACCACACCTACCACGGGGGCAGGATTAAAAGTGCTAACATGCTTAGTTTTGGTAATTAATGCAATACTGTGGAAAAATTAAAGGGTTATACACTAACTGTGATGAATCACGTCTTGGTACCTGTTCTATTAGTGACGTCACATATGACACACTGACGTCATGTTTCTAAGTAGTGAACCCGCCGGGGAACAAACGTGATCAGCATCCATGAGTCAGGACTCCTTTTGGTACTTCTTGCGAACCCACAAGACCTTTATCACGGCAGGATATATGCGGGGAAGGCCGCCAGCGTAAAGCTGAGGTAGGGAGTGGGGCACAGTGCAGGAGGGAAGGCTCGATCAAGGAACTGTAAACAAGGAGAGAGAGAGAGAGAGAGAGAGAGAGAGAGAGAGAGAGAGAGAGAGAGAGAGAGAGAGAGAGAGAGAGAGAGAGAGAGAGAGAGAGAGAGAGAGAGAGAGAAACACGTTCGCATCAAGTAAACGATGAACGGAACAAACAGGGCAGGAGAAAGGCCCCAGCTGAAGCAGCGGGAAGAAGACGCGGGGGGTGGTGCCGAGGACTTCCCGGGGCGCGGTGAGGCGAGCTGTGCCAGGAGCGCTTCGGCCCTTCCCAGTGAGTAACACCTCGGCTATTTTGCCGTCCGCATGCTATTTCTGGACCATTACGGCCGCCCCTCAGACCGTCCTCGCTCCACCACCCTCATCCCACCCAGCTTAGGAGCCGCCACTGCCCATGACAGAGGCGGCGGCGCGTCCCTCTATCCTGCTGAGTTAGCATCAGTTGTTAAGGTCTGCCTCCCTAGACAAGCAACGAAAGGCCACACTGAGCTTCCCTCACCAGCACGCGAATCTTGCATGATATATGGGCCGCAAGACGCCTCCCGTAGACCTCAGATTCATCAGAAGTATAATATAGACTACCACCTACGCTACAGTGCTACAACAGCAGACATTCTGGCGTGCTCCTCCCACAATGACATCAATATCTAATCAGCAGGCCATTACTGACATAAATGATGAGCGAGCCTAGAGCCAACAGGGCGGCACACCCTTCCGCTGCCCCAGTCCACTCTCCCCTGCCCTGTAGGAAATGATTCACCCAGTCACTACTTTGATTAAGTTTAGTAGTGGTAATATAAATAGTGAGCACGAGAGAGAGAGAGAGAGAGAGAGAGAGAGAGAGAGAGAGAGAGAGAGAGAGAGAGAGAGAGAGAGAGAGAGAGAGAGAGAGAGAGAGAGAGTAAAATCTTCCCAAGCCGATGGAGGCTGGGCAGGAATGGTTGGGTGAGCCTCGCTCCAAACACAGACCGCGGCGGAAATAAACACAAGAAGGCGTCCTGCTCGGAGCCTCTCTCCCACTTTCAAGGGTGGCCGTGCACCGCTGCTACTGAACGCCACACTCCTCCACCCCCTCTCATGGCTTGGGGGGAGCACGTGTGAAGAGGTGAGGAGGAGGCAGATCACGAAAGGATATATGGAACTGATGACCTTGGGCTGTGTTGTGTAGGAGAGGGAGGGGGAGGGAAGGAGAATCATCCACACCGTTACGCGAGCAGCAGCAGCAGCAGCAGCAGCAGCAGCAGCAGCCAAACCGACCTTGACAGTCATCACACCACGCCCGTAATGCCTCCCTCCTGCCGCCTTCACTCAAACTGTTTCTTATCCTCGCTGATACAAAACACCCGAGCTTACATCCTACGCTGCTTCAGGTGATTCGCTTAACACCATGGTGACCAAGGTAGAGCGCGAAAGGAACTGAAGCTTGGGCAGGAGGAGGAGGAGGAGGAGGAGGAGGAGGAGGAGGAGGAGGAGGAGGAGGAGGAGGAGGAGGAGGAGGAGGAGGAGGTGGCGTCAAGGAGAGCAAATGGTGAGGAGTTAAGGAGAGGTGGCACGAGGGAAAAGATGAGTGGTTTGGAGGGAAGGGCAGAGGGGAAAGTGGAGGGTGGAAAGAGAGTAACCAGAAGGCAAGGGCCATACGGCAGACAGAGAAACTACAGAGGGACAGAGGGAGATAAGAGAAGGGTGGAGGGAGGCCTGGCTGGTGATAAGCTCAACAATTTCGCAGAATAATGAAGGGAGGAGTGCATCCAATGTTCAAGTAGGCAGCCTGAAGGAAAAGAACAATAAAAGAGGGGAAAGAGGCAAGGGACATAAGTGGAGAAAATGGGCAGAATAATGGGGCTAGGAAGACTTCGAGACCAAAAATGAGTATGAGTCTGTTCACGAGGATCGACATTCAATGAAGCAAAGGAAATGAAGGGAAATAAAAGCACTAGGAAGGACGCCCTTCGCAACACTGAGGTTCCTCTGCCCTGCCGAGTGACCACCAAGAGTCAGTCCCCCACTGTGTGCGGGATTCAAGTCAGCCGTGTTAGTGTCGGGTGTCGGGAGGGCGTGGCGCCGTTTTCCCGCTGAGGCACGGTTACCGCAATGACGAAAGCGAGTGAAGGCTCTGCCTGGGATGCTCACACGAAACAGGACGAGTGGTGAGTGCGGCGCGCCCAAGCAACAGTCCGTCAAGGGGAGGCAATGCTTGGTAGCAGCAGCGCACCACATGATGTAATTCGTTCCGCTTGTTTTCTTTTGCATTATTTGCTCTTCACAGTGCTCGTTTGAAGCGCCGGTCTGGCGGGGTATCGGTCTTTCAACAAGCGTGCCCGTGTCCGCCTTCCTTATCAGTCTGGTTGACCGGACTCTGCGGGATGTTCTCCTTGTTGGTGCGCGTGTCTGCCTCTGCCAAGAAGACTCCCTCTGTGTGCAGGTCCCGGCCTGGTTGCAACTCTGCCCCGCCCGCATACCGCTTCTTCCTTTAATTATCCCTGACACACTTTTCTTAATGCAGCGGGAATGATGGACGCCATGAACATTGCTTCTACTGCTACAATCGCGGCGGTGAAAGCAAAACTTTTATGAGGCAAAAGAGCATGTCTTTTCTTTATTATACGGCTTGAATTGAAGAGATTTTATTGTATACTAAGGTATCTATAAGTGGGATGTGAAGAGCGTGCAGCAGCACAAATTTAAATGGAGATGAGCGCTGGCTTATAACATTTCTTACTGGCCGGTCTCTTTCAGGGGTGGGAAGCCCAGTGCGTAAGGCTTTCCCTGCCAGCACAGAGCCTTCTTGACCGTGACTCAACATTGTGCTCCGCGCGCCAACACAAGCTGACCGTGGGGCGCCTGGTGTTCTCGGTGGCTACGCATGGTTTAAAATGAGTATCTCTGACCGTTCATCGCTGTAAAGAGACACGCCACACAGCCTACACTTGGCCACACGCTGCACCCTGCCGGCACCAGCTACCTTTACGACACGGAGTGGAAGAACCAAACACTTGAAAATCCCTCACAAGAATGCACTCTCCTCAAACACTTCCAGCACCTGTGCACCCCCGGCTCGCGTGTGGGTTCTCCCCAATCCCAACCTAAGAAATTTTTATCGTGTAAACCCGCACATTCCAAGGTCCTTCCCTATTAATTTATGAAGGTGTAATGACTGAACAAACGGCTATTATGAAACAAGATGAAATTCTCTCTCTCTCTCTCTCTGTTCGTGTGTGTGTGTGTGTGTGTGTGTGTGTGTGTGTGTGTGTGTGTGTGTGTGGTGTGGTGTGGTGTGGTGTGGTGTGGTGTGGTGTGGTGTGGTGTGGTGTGGTGTGATGTGATGTGATGTGATGTGATGTGATGTGATGTGATGTGTGTTGTGTGGTGTGGTGTGGTGTGATGTGAGGAATGTGTGCGCGCGTGACCCACCTCGTTGCAGTGTGTGGGCGACTCAGGACAGGTACTCGCTCGCTTACCTGTAAAAAAGAAAACAACAAATTAAAACTAGGACACAACAATGAAATAAAGTGTAATGCAGGTAAAGAGAAAAGCAATTTACAAAACAGCAGCAGCAGCAGCAGCGGCCCTAAGGTACCACCACGCAGTCATGCCAAACACCACGACACACCACCAATGTTTATCATGTTCTAACACTAACTTTTCTTATTCCTTCAATAATTTCCCGCGCAATGCCATGATATTACGCGTATGTACAGATAACAATTGATTACGTACAAGCTTGAGGGATATAAAGGTGGTTGGTTCAAAGAGAGAGTACTGTACTAGATCACGTACAATGCATCACATCAAATTAGGTACATAGAGCAACGATGGGCTACATTTATCGTGCGCAGTTTGCCTCACTACATGATGCAGTCTGCCATTGCTAAAGGGTAGTATTGCGGTAGGTGGGCAAGTACTATGGCCAGCGACGGCTTTCTCCTCGACTGGTCAACTGTAGTGAAGTGAAGCGAGAGTTTTAGCGACACGAACTGCTTCACACACACACACACACACACACACACACACACACACACACACACACACACACACACACACACACACACACAACTGTACTTGCATTTTTTTTTCTCGCTAGTCTGACCTTAAGGAACAACAAAAGCTGCCTGTGCTCCATTCTTCACTTCACGCAACACACTCCACATCCTGTGCAGCTTTCAAAAGAACTTTTTTTTTCCATGTCACTTGCATCATAATATTCAAAGTCCCTGCCACGCCTACTACGCCTTGTTTTAAGTTTCCTCCTTGTCCAGTGTGGTGGTGGTGGTGGTGGTGGTGCTAGGGGCAAACTATTGAGTGGTCTGCTAATGAGGGATGGCAGAGCTCGTCTTCAACATGGCTTCCCTTTTATACTAAATTAGCTCTCAAATTTGGTTGTGTAAGGCTAGCTAAGTTAAATTCAGTGATGAATTTTCTTTCGCAACAGCACCGGACACTGCATGTTTCCTGCCACAAGACAACCATAGCACCTACATCCGAAAGCCTTTAAAACCCGCTGGCCAAACCTTCCGGCTGCAATAAACTATCGTCACTCAACACTGCGTCACGATGGCCTGTACTTATGGTTAAACAGTCATTGGTACACATGGCACACGCCAGCTGCCTCGGTGCGGGCATCACCGCAGCGTATGTGTTTCTTGTCACAGTAATGGGGGACAGATGGTAATGTCAACAGCGTGTCCTAACGACACGGAAATCCTGGCAGAGCATTCTCGTAAACACTGGCTAAATAAACACTCGTCTGGTCCAGAAATAGCATTTCGTCGATGACACTTCCAATTCCTGTCAAGTTTACGCAATGTTTTATTTTCGGGAGCTTCAGGAGTTTAGACATCAGCTATAACAGGTAGTGGCTCTCCACACCCTCACCAGCTTCCTCCTCTCCTCCAGCTGGTTTCAGTGATGGCTCCACTGCCACCACCATCACCATCCTCACCCATGTGCCATGAAGGTGCCCCTCCTGACCCGTCAGTGACCTGAATGACCTAATGATGAGCGGTACACACAACACCACTCGCTTCCCAGAACTGCTGAGGGGGGAAACTAACACATTCTCTCACTACCTTTCAAAACACACACACACACACACACACACACACACACACACACACACACACACAGCTAAAGGAAAGATGTGGTGGGACGGGTGTGACGGTACTGTGAGGAACCTGAGAGAGAGAAGTAAAGAAAGGAAGGTCAGGAGGGTGAGCAAGGGAAGGAATAGGGGGTGGAGGAGAGAGAGAGAGGCAGGACCGTGAAGCTGAGGCGGCAGGGAGAGTGTGGAGGTCAGGGGTGGGCGCTGCAAGAAAGGCCCCCTCCCCAAACCCTCCTCCCTCGCTCCGCGCAGCCCCGCCCACCTCCCAAACACACATCTGGCTGGTCTACTTTTCTTCCTCCCCTTCAGTGGCTCTCACAAACTTTACTTGCCAGCCTGCCAAACACAGCAAACAGGAAAATATACTGAATATGAAGGTTTAAGGAGAAAAAAAAACAAACATTTTTGGTATGAGGGGGAAGGAAAAATAGTATCAAAATAGAAAATTAAATCGCCTCAACAACTTATGCTCAGTGGTTATGAACGATCCATGTCATCCTAAATACTTTAACAGCTGCTCCTCTATGGGTGAAAAATAACAAGACAGAAAGACAGGTGTTTCCTTCCATATTGCAAAGCGAGGCAAAGTGAGGGACCCATTCCGCGGAGCCCCGTGGTTTGCCTCGTCACCGACAGTACTGCTGACAACACAACTCACGTCACCTATTCTGGGGCAGAGCTAAAGCGGTCCCTTGCGATGTGTCACGGAACCAACTTATTTCAGAGCCATGAGTGAGTTTACTAGTGCAGTGAGTTGGAAGAAGCAAGAGGCTGTGCTAGTGCTGAACATGGGTACTAACACTGGGTGAGCGAGGGGTTTTGCCGCCAGCGACAGGTGTGCAGCGATGGGCCCCGACATGGACAGGGCACCGCCTCCGCATCAACCTATAAACATTCTCCCGATCCCACGCACGCCCACCAGTAAGGGCGTCGCCCAAAGGAGTAGGCGTGCGAGGAACCAGCCCTCGCCCCTGGCCTGGAAGGAGACGATGAAAACTGGTCGAGGAACAGCCGCCAACACTGCGTGATAAGGCTCCTCCTAGACGACTGTACCATGTGCTGCTCATGCCTTTGTGGATTGTACCAGGCAGAGCCAATGAGAGACCTTGCCGGCTGCCACACTCAAGATACAACCTTCCCAAACTACTAATCTCGACCTTGAGCATCGACTAAACCAAGCGTCACCATTCGCCAGCTGGGTGAGCGAGGCGTGGTGGCAGCGTCATGGCACCGGTGACCGTGCTGGCGAGCGCTGCTGCTACTGCTGTCCGGGTCCACTAGTGGTGCCTGTGAGGTGAACAGCTGTGGGGCGGCTCAGGTGGCACGCTGGCGGCGGTGTCGGGTGAAGGTCCGGTGGTGCCACGTATCCCCCACTCCTTCACTCCCTCCCACCAAACACCCTCACTTTCACTCCTTCCTACACACACACACACACACACACACCATCCCCTTCCCGTTCCCCCACTGGTCACGCCATACCTAACCTCTACCCTCGCACCCCTCTTCCTCCTCCTCTTCTCTCCGTCATGCAAACACGGCACTCTACAACACCCCTTCACCATCCCCACGCACAGGGGGTCAATAATCGAGACTCAGCACGCCACCGCCACCCACACACAAGGTCAGGTCACACCAACATGTTGAGCTGACCACAATTACAACCAGAAGGTGCTCTTATCTCCTTCAATCTGCCCTGACAGAGCCATCTGGGCAGTATCAAGGGCGAGGGGCAGGCGTTGGGGAGGGAGACACAGGAGCAGGGTAGAGAAAGGAGGGAGAAGAGGATGGGAGGGATAAGATAGGGCGAATGAAGGGATGCGGTGGATAACATTAAGACGAAGAGTGAAGAATGATGACAGAGTGTACGAAGAGGATGTGTGAAGGATGATGACAGAGTGTACGAAGAGGATGTGTGAAGGATGATGACAGAGTGTACGAAGAGGATGTGTGGGTGTGGCTGAACCCAACGAGCAGGAAAAAATAATAATGTGAAGAAATAAATCTTAATATTAGGAGAAGACAGTTTTGAAGAGGGTGGGACGGGTTGAGGAGAATTGGTAGGGTTAGAAGGGGGCTTGACAGGTCCAGGATGAAACCAGTCTTAGATAAAAGGATGTAGTAGAGTGGAAGGTGGAGAGGCAAGGCAGGGTGGAGACGAGTGGATGTCAGGCACGGTTAGGAAGAGAGACGTGACAGCGGTGGGAGGGAACGTGACAGAGCCAGAAGTGGCATGTGGAAGGGTTAGAATGGTGCGTGGCAGGGTGAGGAGACGCTGCCATGGGAGCTTAGGGTGTATGGTAGGGTGATTAGGAGTGTGAGAGCGGCAGGATCAGCAGGGGGCGTGCTGCAGGGTGAGTGACCTGATGTGGCAGTGGCAGCCATTGATTGTACACCTTGGCAACGTGCCCGTCGCTTCAGGGAGTCAGGTTACTGGTGGCTTGGGCGTCTCCCCTGCCTCCCCTCTCTCTCTCGTCTCCCACTCCTCCCTCCCCTCACTACTCTCCCCCTCGCCGCCGCCAGGACCACAACCTCCGCCAGCTACATCATCCCCACCATTTTCACCTTCAACACCCATTCGTTCTGCGTCTACTTTTTCACTCTGCTCCTGATCCTCTGCCTTTCATTTCGCTCTTCGTCGTCCCCTGTCATGGAAGCTGGCCAGATGAGGGGAGGCAAGATGAGGAGGAGATGAGCGGAGAAGTAGAGGGAGGGAGCGAGGGAGGGAGGAGAGAAAGGAAGTGAAGGAGAGGAAGGCAGCGAATGGAAAGGAGAATAACTCGTAAAACGTGTGACACTTTTATGATCTTTAGGAGGAGGAGGAGGAGGAGGAGGAGGAGGAGGAGGAGGAGGAGGAGGAGGAGGAGGAGGAGAAGGAGGAGGAGGAGGAGAAGGAGGAGGAGGAGTGTCAAGGTAGTCTTTTCTCACCTTGACCCAAACCTTAAGTAGTTAATCACGAACGGAAAAGAGGAGAGGCGGAAATGGTAGTGGTGAAAGCAAAGCGACTTCATGTATTTTTGTTCAATGCCATATGACACACACACACACACACACACACACACACACACACACACACACACACACACACACACACACACACACACACATACAGCCCTCTCTCCCACTTCCAATGCCACATCTGGCGTTTGATAAGCTAGCGTGTTCGTATCACTCTCAACAGTCAAACAGGATACATGACCGACAATCTATTCGTCATTTCCTTCCCGCGCCCACATAGTTTCTCCATGGGGCTCTTTGTTCTCAACGCCGCGGCACCTACGCTTTACATTACCACCGGCAGCTGTAATGATTCAGACCTGTAGGAGGAAGATAGTGGTAGAACCTAACCTGGAGTATTACAGTTTCCTGGTCTAGAGGGGCTGTAAGTGAATTATCAGTGGCAAGGAATGTTGAGAGGCACCCAGGATAGGCGGCAGGGTGCGGCAGGCGAGCTTGGCGTCTCTCAAGTTGGTGTTGGGACCTTCATTTCCTGCCCGCCACTCGAGAGAAAATGTTCCAGCTTCGTCAATGGGACTCGAGAACACCACGTGAGACACTCCACCATCTCCAAGCACACACTTGACCTCTTCCCCTCTCCCCACTGCCTAACTTTTTTTTTTCTATTGATGCGGAGAACGTATATAAACACAATCATAGTTATCAGCCGAGCTTAAGCGTATCCTGTTGAGTACGAGTTGTCAAGAGGGGACTAAGTGTTGCTTTTTTATGAAGGGTCTTATGACTCCACGAGTCACGCGAGGGATTCCATCATCTGTCTGACAAATATCACTATAGATAGCCCCCTACCGCACTTCCTGCCTCTCAGCAACCCACTTGGAGAACACAATAACAGTTCATCACGTTCATTCCAGGAAAATATGACTAACAGGCTCCCTGGCCGCCACTGGTCCACCACTGCACCTACACACTCTACTCTGAAATAAGCACAACTGTAGGTTCTCTTATAGCAGTCACGTGATGCTGCGGGTGATGGCTTCAGTGAGGGCGTGGAGGTCCTCATTTGGGATGTGAAAGATGCGAGATGAACCACATCTGGGCAAGGCGTGCCACCCCGCCCACGTCCGCGGTAACACCTGGCCGCTGATGGCGATGCGTATATTTGTATATTTGACTTCCTACCTCTAAACGACCCTCCGAAGGCGGATGCCTCAGGCGGGACGAGCAAATGGGGAGCTTTCACAAGGGGACCGTGTGCTGGGCTTCGATTTTTCCCGTCCCTCAGAGCCTGGTATGCCAGAGACCCTCCGCCATCACGGCAAGTCTGCCGGTCACATCAAACCTAATGAAAGCTGAACGCTGCAACATTGCACCCTGCCATGTGTAGACGATGAGGCAGCGCACACCAACGAGTGCGACAAGAGTGGCGCGACAAGTACCTCCCTAATGGCTGCCTTCATACATATCCATGGATTAAACGGACTGCAGCTACTGGCTCTGGCTGGCGGTGCGGCAACACAGTGATTGCCTCAACCCCACGTGGAGTCCGGGTGACTGTCCGTAATCGCAAGGTGATGGGCAGCAATGCAGGGGGTGGGAGGAGCACCAAGGCCGCCGCTCGTCCCGTCCATGTAAGGTCAGCCCACCTGTCACTCGCCGCGGCTCAGGTGTGACGGTGACACGACCACTGATCGAACCGCTGGTCGGGCTGAGAGTGAACCTACGAGTATATGTGGAAAGAGATCCTGTGTTCGGTGTGTGTGTGTGTGTGTGTGTGTGTGTGTGTGTGTGTGTGTGTGTGTGTACGTCACTGTGTATGTGCGTGTGTTTGTTTTCTGCTAAAAAAAGAAAGTGTGTGTGTGTGTGTGTGTGTGTGTGTGTGTGTGTGTGTGTGTGTGTGTGTGTGTGTGTGTGTGTGTGTGTGTGTGTGTGTGTGTTTTGTCACTTAATCAACATCCAAGAGGTATATTCATAAGACCTTCCTCCTTTCGACTGTGTAAAAAGTAACAGGGACTCTGACCTTCGCGAAAATCCTATGTTTGGTGGGCGAGGAAAGGTCAGATACAGACTCAGGAACATGAATACAGAGCCACACTTCTGGTTCAATACCCTCTTACGGCATATATACTTTGTACGTTAATAAGGTGCCCAGAATACCCCGCACACCATCCTGAAGCCACAGTCATCGCAGAAGGTGAAGACCCGAATCCCGTGCTCTCCTCTATCCCCGAACTCGCCGACGACTACAACGAGTGGTGCGAGGGCCGTGCTGTCAGATCCTCCGCGATATGTGTCAGTCCATTATGTAGTAGATCGTGCTGGAAGAAAAGAAGCCCCTGCCAGTACGCTGCTCAGGCACTGCAACCCGAGTCACTGCGCCATTGGGGACGCGAAGAATCACTGTATTTATATTCCATAGACGAAATGCGGTTTGGAGTGCAGGAATTTCACGGGATCGGGTTGAGCTTTGAAGGTGTGCTGTCTCGGTAGTGTCGGTGGTGCCGAGTGTGGTTTGTATCAGCGAGTACACACCACAGAAGGCGGAGAGAGCAGAGCGTGAGAGGGAGAGGGTAGAGTGGTGGGAGATGCAGTAGTGGTGGTGCAAGGGTAATGAGGCGAGGACGACAGACTGGGGGAGCCGCCATCCCCCACCACGGCACAGGGAACACGTTAACCTTAAGGTCTCCACCCCCACACACCAGCAGGACAGGCACTGCTTGCCGGCATGCACGTACTAACACTCTCCTTCTCCTCTGCTTCTTCCTCTTCCTCCACTACTTCCTCTCGATAAGCGGGATCGCAGGAGTTGCAAGGACGCCCTACGCAACAGACAACAATGGATGCAATGACGATCTAAGCCAGACAAAAGGATTAATGGTCGTTGAGTTCAACTTCACTTTGCTCAGGGAGGGCAGGGAGACAGACGGGCGGATGGAGTGTGGCGACGGTCGGGGCGGGGGTAGGGTCGGGATGGGGTTGGAGCAGAAGAGGGTAGGGCGTGGTCGGGCAGGCGAGCAGCACCACTCACAAGGAGCCCGTTATTCCCTGCAAGCCTCCCCTCCGACACACCTACACCATTCACTCCCGCTACACAACCTCGCCGGCCTCCTGAAGGGGAACGAAGTACCCAAACAAAGGCCCGGCGCTGCACGTCCCCTCTGCAGCTCCATCCAACCTGGCGCGCGGATCAAGTGACCTGCGGGGCTGGCGGGAGGGACGGAGGTGAGGGACTTGGTGAGGGAATTTCCGCCTCGGCAGACTCGACACCTCTGTCTTTGTACAAGGGACATTTACATACATAACACTATGTAAGGAGGACCTCTCGAGCCCAGGCTGATCCTGAGCTTGACAGAGTAGGAGAGGAACAGGAGAGTGGCTGGTGGTGCATAAGACTTTCGAGTCAAACCTTTTTAGAATACGCAGCGAGTGGGCTTTGCTTCCCTTGGGATCGAAGACATTTGTGTTATGTCTGAGGCAAATTAGCGGATTCCAACCACTAATGGTGAGACACTGAGAAAGAAAATCTGGTTTGCATGAGACAAGCCACTTGAATGTCAATGTCCTCTGCAAAAGCGAGTCACCATCGCGACCCACCGGCATCACCAGGGTGGATTACGGCAGACAGCAGAACAAGATCAGCAAGTTAGCTATACAGTGTGACGCTAATGGTGAGGGATGAGGTTCGTCTCTGGTGTGAACAGTATGACGGGAACAGGTTGCAGGATGGCCCGCAGCGACCAACTGGGCAAGGTGCCCCCTCCCGTCCCCTTCCCTCCCTTTCTTAACAACACCAGGGCGGCAATTCACCCATGAACTGTTCTTTGCAACATTTACCATTCTCTTCGGCGACACCCGGTCACACACTCAAAGCAAAACACGGAAACATGAAGAAGAGAGAGGGCAGAAGTCTCCTGCATCATGAACCTGCTGCGCTCAAGGCAGTCATCCTGAGAGTACTGCTCATGAGCCCCAGACACAAAGGCCGTGGCTGTGGTACTTGCTGAGGGAACCTTCAGTACTTCTGCCCCTTTGCCCACACGGCGATGGGCAGCCCAGAACAAATGCGTTTGACAAATATGGACCCTCGACCCAGCACTATCATTCGTATTCCACTTTCTCTCTCTCTCTCTCTCTCTCTCTCTCTCTCTCTCTCTCTCTCTCTCTCTCTCTCTCTCTCTCTCTCTCTCTCTCTCTCATTTAGTACTGTTACTACTTCTGTCACCATCACCACTACTATCATTACAATGACGACTATCATCACTTTACATCCCTGCCAGCAGACCGCAAGGTCACACTCCAGTACACATTTGGTTAACCGACTGGGCTCACAGTCCCATCCTCTACCACCAGCCCACGATGCAGCACGATCCGCCTCCTCCACCTCGCAACACTGTCAATACACCCTCCTGACGAAGCTACATCCTCGTCTTCTATCTTTACCCAGCACCATGACTTTCCTATGCACCAGTCAGGTTTGGTTGTGCAACGAGATGGTGAGATGGGGGTGGGGGATGGAGGATGGCGGCAGTGCGTCACGGCCTCAAATTGGAGCAGGACACTGTCGGTGCAGTGTCAAAGTGGTCGTCGATGGTGTAATCATAGGGTTTAGTGGCGATACTGGCACACTGCGGTACGTAGCGAATGTTTCTAGAGCCACGAAACAGCGTCCTCACATGCAGATCAGGCGTTAGTCTGAACCCAGCGCGCGGACACAGGAGATTCAGGCAGCCACCAGCATTGCAACCTGAACCGTGTTGTGGCGAGTGGTGGTCCCTCCCTCCTCCCTCTTCTCTGTCCCTCCTCTCTCGTCCAAGAGTTCGTCGCCTCCTACGCCCATACTTGGAGGCGTCATCTTCCCCTGTCAGGTTATTGTCATCTCCCACCAGTATTACCTCCTCGCTCACACCAATACGTCACTCACTACTACTACTACTCTACCCTTCCCTGCCGTACCCACACAGCCTCCCGCACCCTGCCCTCCTGCTCCCCGCACCGGGACGTCTGTCAAGCTTGAAAAAACTCCTCTCTAATCACAGGCCTCGTGGGTCCCCGATACTCTGCTGCCCCGCTGTGTTTCTTGCACTAACTTAAAACAGGTTGATATGACCTTTCACCCTCCCACATGCAATCCCTTCCCACCAGCTGCTTCCCACACATGCACCAGTTGAGACTGACACTTGTGTGTGTGTGTGTGTGTGTGTGTGTGTGTGTGTGTGTGTGTGTGTGTGTGTGTGTGTGTGTGTGTGTGTGTGTGTGTGTGTGTGAGAGAGAGAGAGAGAGAGAGAGAGAGAGAGAGAGAGAGAGAGAGAGAGAGAGAGAGAGAGAGAGAGAGAGAGAGAGAGAGAGAGAGAGAGAGAGAGAGAGAGAGAGAGAGAATCCATCGGTCTTCCCATCCTCAACACGTTCACCAGATGCTGAGGACTGGACTCAGATCTGCTTGGCATTCGAATCAGTCAGACATTTTCTCTAAGGAACAAATGGATGGTTCGCACGAGACTAGACGACCGTCTTGATGGACCGAGAGAAAAGAGAGTCGCGAAGCCGGACAGAAGGGGACGAAGGTTGGAAGGGAAGTGCGCCAAGGGAGACGGGCCAAAAAAGGACCCAAACTCCCTACTTTGCACACTATCCTGATCTAAGGCCTAAATTATGGAGCTGCCCCATAGGCCTCATCGAGGAAACCCTTCACACCCTAAGGCCACGTAAACAACCCATCATCGGTCCCAAAGCCGCTCTCCTCCCTAGCGGGGCCACCTGATGATGCACACAAGGCCAAGGTCCACGACGCTGCTTCAAGCCACGCCACCCATGTCAGTGGCGCGACCCACGCCCCC
The DNA here is from genome assembly GCF_035594125.1 of Scylla paramamosain. Classification (NCBI taxonomy): domain Eukaryota; kingdom Metazoa; phylum Arthropoda; class Malacostraca; order Decapoda; family Portunidae; genus Scylla; species Scylla paramamosain. The sequence goes on along the minus strand of NC_087156.1, from coordinate 32,272,444 downwards.
AGCAGGACGTGGATGGGCTCAGGGGCAGGGAGTAGGCACTGGAGGGAAGGGAAGAAGGGAAGAAGGGCGTAGATCAGGCGGTAACTAAGGACCACAGGCTGATGCCTCCCCTTCCCCCACAACACCAGATATGGCGCTGCTCTCAACGTAACCAACCCGCACACATGCTCCACTATTTGGCTAACGTTAATTTTCGCGTGTATGCAATGCAGCAGGAGGGCGTCTCACCTCCTCCTTTGGGATCTGTAGTCAACCTAGGATGATAAGACCATACATGAAGTGAGGAGCCGAGTGGAGGCACGGACGACACCGGTATGTTGTGTTAACTTCCTCTCTGATATTGTTGCCCTCAGTGGAGCACTAACATTCATAAATAGCCGCGGCCTGCTGTGAATGGCAAGGCCCTTAGCGTGGGCCAGAAAGGCAGGCTGTGATGGCAAAAGGATGCATGGAGGAGGAGGGGGAGGAGGAGGAGTGCCCATGTCCTAGTAAGGATCCCTCGTCGCCAGTATCTTCAGCCGCCGTGAGCCATGTTGACATACATTTTAGAGACCCTTGGGAAAATGCCGTCTCCTATACGCCGTCACGCCGTCACATCCGCCAGGTAAACACCAGCTGGGGCGCCTCTCCTAACGGAGCTGTAACGCAGACATGCACACTGCGTTGCGCCTGGGCCACACGCTGCGCAGAGTCCACGCGTATGCATTAGAGAGAAGAGTAACGCGAGGCACCGCGGCACCACCACCGCACCACCGCCATGCAAGGGACTCACAGGCAGGCACAGGCATGCACTCTCTTTTCCTTCATGCATACAAGCGAAGCATTCAATTTCTCCGTCTCTTCCCTCTCAGCACTACAGCAGCAACAGCAACATCATCATCATCATCAGCAGCACCACCATCACCACCACCACCACCACCACCACCACCACGTAGCCGCACCATGAACCCCCCTGCTCCGGCCCCAGCCTCTGCCTCCCATCGCGAGCTTCTACCCGCGAGTGGCTTGAGGGCAAAGCATAAAAGATCTAAGAATCTAAAGAAAATGCAGTCTCTCTCTCTCTCTCTCTCTCTCTCTCTCTCTCTCTCTCTCTCTCTCTCTCACACACACACACACACACACACACACGGAAAGATCGTACATACTAACAACATCGAGTAAGGAAAAAGAAACTGGATATTGGTATGCATACACAAACAGCGTCTACTACTACTATAACCACGACAACGACCACTACTGCACTACAAGAGGCTGAGATGTGAGGGAACAGAGAATGCTGGTTGATGCGTAACCGTATATGTATGTAAACAAACGCCTTGTGTAAGCTATTCCCCTTTATCTAGGATTTCAGCATGATGTGTGGACAAGTATTACTATCACTACTACTATTACTACTACTACTACTACTGTGGCAGGGTTGCTCTATTAGCGAGGATAAGCTTCCCAACTTTCCCCAAACATTCCATCCCTTCTTTCCACGCCTCTTCCCGTCCCTGTATAAAGTTCTGTCGGTTTAGTCTGCCTTCCAATGCCAACCCAAGCCTGCCATGGGAGTAGCGGCTCTACCCTGAGGGCAAACACACGGCAAGTGACAAGTCTGAGTCAAGGTCATTAACTAAAGCCTATTTGGTGACTAGTCTGACTTTAATCCTCAGTATCAGTCAGGGTTCTGGGCTCACAAATCATCTTATCGTGTCATGACTATTGTATGTTCGATAAGATGCTGCCTATGGTGAAGTTAGGAGTCCAATGCCTATCCGGTGTGGCAGTTAAGTGGTAGCATCTAGTGATAACAAATATAACCTTCAATTGATCCACTGCCATACTCGGAAAATAAATGACTGCGTGTAATTACCTCATAAATTCTGAAACCCAACAAAGGTAAGAGACAAGACACGAACAAGAAAGTTACATTATGCTGTGGTATTTAGGAACCATCAGAGAGAACCCACGAGACGATGCCACGCTAGGCCCCTGTTTATCTTTCGCTTTTGTAGGCTATTAAAAGTTATCAGTAAAATATACGCAATAGTTCTTCCATATACCGTAAGGCGGTGCAGGAATTAAAACTTTATTCTTGACTGGGATATCATTCCACTGTTACATCACTTCACTATGGAAAAACCGGTTACAATCACCATTACTACTACTACTACTATTACTACTACTACCATCACTATTATCTAAATTAGTCTAGTAAGATAAAGAAACACAACATTGCATTACAACACAAGATGACTGACGTGTGTGCCAAGAAGCGAAGGTGAAGAGCAGAGACAAATATTGAAGATGGAGAAAAACAGAGGCTCGAGAAAGGCGTGGAGAGAGCGAGCGAGGAAAGCAAGCAGGGAGGGATGGAGAGAGTGGAGGCTTGAAGAGTGTCAGAGTAAACATCCGGCCGAGAGAGGAAGGCTGCACATCCCGTCACAGCCCACACCTGGCTCTCTCTCTCTCTCTCTCTCTCTCTCTCTCTCCTTTCTCTCTCTCTCTTTCTCTCTATGAACCATATTCTGAAACACTTCTGACCGCACCTCCACTACATTCAAAAGTACTCTAGTTGAAGTGACACGGTTTTTGAGGACGTTTGTATGGTTCTAGTGACAGATTAACAAGACTTCCACATTATGAACAGGAAATACACTCTTGAGAACCCGGCTAGTCATCCCTGTGGCCTTTGAGAATAGTGGTGGTAAGAGAGCAGAGTTTCTGAATATCGGTCTATCTAATACAAATAAACGCTAGGGAACAGGAAAAACAAAAAAAAAGTCAAGGTAATTGTGAAGGCTATTATCAACACCAGAAAAATATTAGTAAGAACAGGCGGGATTTCCTCGTCAGCGCCTAAACGTTCAGGACAAGAGGGTAACACTTAAGGCTCGCCTTCTGCGCCACTAGGAAAATGTGCTATACAAGGAGAGACGAACAAGTGTTGTAATTTTTCTTAATTTCAAGTAATCTTTTTTTCCTCCTCTTGCTGTTCCTGCTTCTACTTCTCCATCGTTTTCTTCCTCGTGTGGTGCTGGTGTGGATAATTCTTGTCTACTGACTCAGCGTTTTCATTTATTTATTTTTATTTATCACTGATGAGAGAGAGAGAGAGAGAGAGAGAGAGAGAGAGAGAGAGAGAGAGAGAGAGAGAGAGAGAGAGAGAGAGAGAGAGAGAGATTATCAGTCGGAAATGGTACAGTACGTTTTGTGACTACCATGACTCTTTTAGCTTCTTCCATTACCACCTGGTCTCTTGTTCCTGCGTTACGTACACACACCTACCTTTAAATTGTTTGCTATTGCTCTCTCTCTCTCTCTCCATAGTTCTTCTCATCCCTTTCACTACTAAGTACACTAATGATATCTTCCATCTGCCTCACCGCTTCACTACACCAAACGTTTTCTATTCCTTTTATTTTCATTCTAGACACACAAGCCTTTACTATTTCAAATCATGGTATTTTTTCGGCCTTTAGTTGACTTCATATTTTCGTTACGTGCCAAGTTTTCCCTCTTTCTCCGTCACTGAGCTCCCAGGGACTCGTGTGTGACTAAAAGTACCTCCAGTGTTGCCTATTATGTTAACATTCTACAATTCCTCTAAAACTTGCCTATTTATCTCCTCGCCTATCATTACGTGCAGCCACTTTCAGTCTTCACCACTGAATACCACCCCGACCCATTACCAACAACCTAACCTTGTCACCCGTCCCATCCACTCCACTAGCTGGGGAAGAAACCAGTGGCCTCTCACCCTGTAGGCTCCTCTTCATTGCCACATGCGGGAACGTGAGGCCAAGACAGGCAGGAAAAAATATATTGTAGTGGCTTTGGGAGAGGAGAGTTGGGTAACCTACTCGTCGACTTTATTCTTTCCTACGTTTTTTTTTTCTTTCTGTTACTAATCTACATCTTACTGCTCTTCCTCTTTCAACCTTATCGGCTCCATGATCCAGATAACAAGGTGGAGCCAAAGCCGATCTCGTTTAATGCTTGTAGCGCCACCAGGCATTCAGGACGGTGCTTCTCTCAGCACCGCCAGTATGAGCAGCAGGGGGAAAAAGAGGTACACGCTAGGATGGTAAGAGCGCAGTGTGGATCATTTTAGCTGTGACAGAGGGAGAGGGAGAGGAGGAGGAGGAGGAGGAGTTTCTTGCCAGCTACATACACGACTTGGGCCGCCGCCAGCACCCAGTGACCACGTCCTCAACCAAACACTCATTGTACTTTGCTTTGCTGTCCCGCCGCCACTCATCATACCTGGCTACTAGTGTCCCTTGCCCGCACCCTCACTGCCTCCCTGTCTCTTGTCTGGCTGCTGCTGCTCATGTCTGGCCGAGCTCCCTCCACACAACATACTCTGCATACCTACATGTGTAAGCACAGAGAAAGGACGAGGAGGGAGGTTACATTCATGTTCTAAACTTATGTAATTAAAAAAAAAAGTATATATATATATATATATATATATATATATATATATATATATATATATATATATATATATATATATATATATATATATAAAGCGTAAATAAAACAGGCCACTAACAAGCGCGCTGTGACCTTGACTCCACCTACTCAATATGAATTCCAGTGCATCTCGTGGGTGGCGGCACCGAGCGTCGCCACCATCCCGTCACCAATCGAGCAGGGCCTCCACTCACACGCCCACACAGCCCACCCCTGTCACGCCACCTGGACGCACACTACGCCACCGCCACCACCGTAAATAAATGCACATGCGAAGGTTACATTCACTGGCATCCGGATCCAATGCGTCATTTGAGATTCGCGGCAAATAGTAGTGTCACTCGTTGCCTCTCCCCCACCCCTGATCCGTCCAACATTCAGACACACCCCCTTCCCGGTACGGCTAACACTCAGGTTTCAACCCTTGTGATTCCGGAATGCTTAGGCGCTCCAATGCCTCCCTCACAATGATAGCCTGGATGAGAAGCAGTATAATACAAAGCTAAACACAATACCTGTCTTCCTCGCCCTTCAAAGTCAAGCCGCTTACCTGAAAAGAAAGATAACACACATGAGCATGCTTATACAGAACGTAGCAGCTGTTACAAAGAGCCGCCAGCCGACGCGGCACAGATCAGGTGAACCCCCGACCCCCCTGGGGGCTTATTGCTCTGGCAAGTAGGGACTCGCACCTGTTCTTACTGCCAGTCAAGCAGGCAGTGTCACGCCCCCCGCCCCGAGCCAAGGTCAAGCCAGCCCGCTAGCACCTCCAACTTCATCCCACATCTCAACTGAATTCCCCCCAATCCCACTCACACACCTGCACTGAGTCTGGTTGCTCTGTCAAGAGCAGGCACAGTCTGGCTCCTCCCTCGCCTTGTCGCTTAAACCATGCTAACGACTTACAGCAGAACACGGTCGTGTCAGGACTGACGTAATGACAGGTAATAAAACATTCCAGGCGGAATAAGCCTGTTAAGTCAGTCTTAAATCTGACTCCGAGCGTACTAAGAAACCATACTTAAGGACGTTATTCATGGACATTTGGGTGTTTTAATGAGCGAGTCAAAGAGCAGGTGTGGGCGTAGGTGGCGCGTAGTGGGCGTGGTCACAGGGTAATCACACTCGCTAGGCGTGACCCTGGTGGTGGGTAATGATGGCGGTAGGGGTGATTCGGCGTGACATGAAGGAGTGAACAAGCAGTACGGATGAACGTGGGTGATATGTGACGCCACTGGTTGAGTTTTTTTTTACGGAAGTAGAAACACGTCAGCAAGACAAACTTCCTTGCACAACACGCGGCACGTCCCCTCTTGCGGCGACACGGGAAAGTTACAGGATCTTCACTTCCACTCCGACCGGAAATGCTGACCACCCCCTCCCATCCCACCACTTGCACCGTGAGTTGCAGGTGGCTGCAGGGGGCGGCCACATTCAGCCCACGCCGCCAGCTACATCCTGTGGAATGAATTACCTTACACATGACTGACTCCGTCAAGTGGTGATCCTGTGCTGGGTTACTGTCGATACTAGTAAATGTAATGAATGTAAAACCTAAAATGAATCATGTTACAGTAAATGTTGGGGGGTAAAGGGGGACGACGATGGCAGCGAGCCAGCCTCCTCGAGTCCTCCATCAACCAGCTGCACCACCTGTTGGAGCCCGTTCCACCACATCCTACAGCCCGCCTGACAACACTCCCTCCACCTTCACCTGTCGCCTACCTTTAGGCACACCCTCGGCACTGCTACGCTCCTGCCTCATATCACTCAACTCCCGTGTTTTGAGGGCGATCAACTGGATAAACTGACAAATATACAAGCAGCTCGCTCTGCCGGTATTCTTGATGTTGTCAGCATCCTGCGGTGCCAGGAAGAAGTGAGAGAGGGTGGAAAGGCTCTGTGATAAACGTAGGGGTAAGCAGGGCAGGTGAGTAGCTTGGGCTAAGGGAGGGGTAGGGTGCGTCTGGCAGGCTCGGGGATGGCGGCGGGCTGGGCCACCGCCAAATATGGGCGGGTAGGCACGCATGCTACCCAGTGCCGCCCACCTTTCACACCCACACGTCCTCCACGCGCACCCTAATTGGGTCTGGCCGGGCATCATCTGGTGGCACGACACACCTGGCTGAGTGCACGAGCTAACTTTGGCCGTACTTCCCTCGACATTCAGGCCCAGACACACCCATTCACGAAGCTTTGTGGTACTGGCTCTGTTTGCGGCGCGAATCAAAACCCCTTCCCTCGCAGTTACACCACACCCTGCCCTGCCCCGCCCCCGCGCTCCATACAAGCGTATGCATATGACAGCGCGAGATGCGTCTTCAATGTTGGGGTCGGGCACTACCACTGGCCGTGTCCTACGCCAAGTTGCCGAGATTGGAGGTATGGAGGGATGCGACGGAGAGAAAGGCAGACTGAGGCTAAGGCTGGCTAGGGAGAGATGCAACTGACCATCTGAGGGGCAGGCACATCGAGGTGCCTTAACACGGCAAGACAGCAACTCATGACGCACATGAAGCACTAGTTCACCCCGCCTTCCTCTCTCCCTCACTCACACCCACACATACACACCTCGCTCCGTTGTCTTGCAGTATCCACGGTCCGTGCACGTTGTGGGTGATCGCTATAAATCCCTCTCGTCCTTCACAGCCACTGAGGCCCCTAGGCGGCTGTGGTGTATATCCTAGCACTCGACGAGGGCACGCATGCCCACCACGTACTAGCACCACCACTGTACTGCTCTCCTCTAGGCAGCTCGGCTCCAACTCTGAAGCACAGCAACCACATACCAATTTATCACCATTTGTTTCATCTACACTCGACTGGGTGAAACGCTTTCCTTCAGTCACCGAGCTTGACTGAAATAAGTGGATCTAAAGAGTAATAGCTCATGAATACTGTCATCAAATTAGTGTAATCCCTAGACATTACTAGTTGGCACCTGCGCACATGAGTGGCGATGGTAACACTGCAGCGCAACCACGCTCATAGAAAACGGGACGATGCGGGTCTCCACTACTCTACTAGACCCCGCTACAGCGACGTCCCGGCCGCTTACTACAGGTGGACGGACCAACAGGGGTTCTGGGTCACCGCCGTGACGCAACAGTTGCTTCCGAGATTAACTGATTGAATAATATCTGGAGCAGGGCAGAGTGAATGCCCTTCCGGGATGGGGTCATGGAAGAGTTCACGCACTGGGTTCCTACCAGCTCCCTGTGACTGTCGTGCTGGTTGTGATGGCCATAAGAGCAAGGAGCCTTGGACCATAGTCTCCCCAATGACCCACCACCAACACCCACACCTGCCTTGCGAGGGCACCCTACTTATCAGGATTAGCACCTCCCTCCCTCCTTCATTTAGTCTGAGGACTAAACATACAATACAATTGACCTCTGGTTCGCGGTCTGAATGGTGAGGCTAGGACGGTAATATTACTGCGCATGTCTGATCATCAAAGATCAACTATAATTACTCATCCTTAATAATAAAAAAAAAAAAAAAAACGCGGGTAAGAGGAAGCACCGGATAGCGATGACTCGGAGGGATCCTGCCGTAGAAGTTAGTGAACTATAACAATAAACAAGACACATACACGCCACAATAGTTCCAGACCGAAGACTCTAACAACAGAAACAAATACACTGCAACACTGAATGGCCAGACATCTCCTCCGGGGCCCATCACAGTTCGTCATAGTCGTCCAGGTATATACATACAATAAAACTAGATAGTAAAAAAAAAATCTGCCTCGTCAAGCACTTCAAGGCTCCTGAAGTAAGAATGCTAATAAACTAAATACTTTAAAATCTAGAACAAATTAATATCAGTCCGGCAGCGGTGTCCTTTATTAGTGGTGTTTGCTTCCACCCTCCACACGAGAGCAGCGTCGCGGGGCCAATATATCACCGCGATAAGGCCGAGGTGATCCGTCCCACCCCAGCCCGCCCCAACCTCACCTCCGCGATACGCTGAGCTGCGCCAATATACCTTGAATTGACTCCAGTTGCCCGACTGGTGCTCCTGAACTTGGGTGGCGAGGGCTGACTTCACTGCTCTCTCTCTCTCTCTCTCTCCACCAAGGAAGCTCAAAGCACTGTTGCCTACATGCTAGACTGGGCTCAGCGCTGACCGCATCCATCATCAAACTCCTTCAGTCACCAGGCTGTCACACACACACACACACACACACACACACACACACACACACACACACACACACACACACACACACACACGCGAAGAGAAAAGGTTCCATATTTGCCCATCGTGTCCCCCTCGTCTGCGGCGGGGTGGGGCGGGACAGAGCCTCGTGTGTTTAGGTGGCCCATTGTTTGACCTCACCTTGCAGGCTCACATTACAACCTTTATTAGCGCTTATGTCGCCAGTCTTTGGATGACCATCACGACCACAGTGGGTGCAGGCATGGTCTCGTGAGTGCTGGAGTGTGGGAGGGTTGGGATGTGGGGTGGGGGAGAGAGCTGCGATACAGATGTGTTGTGATACGAGAGCTAAACAAACTGAAGGAGAACATATGTGAAGATAAACCCATCCAACAGCAAGAACCATGTATCTGGTGGCTTGTACTTACACAGCCTGGCAAGCGTTCCTGTGACACACGCATACCCTGCCTCCTAACACACAACGGCACAGCATTTTTCCTTGCTATTACCAGCAGTACCGCCCCCACCCCGAACACTTTAACAGCCGCCGGACATCCTCACGCCATTAACTAAGGGAGCACCAGGCAATTATATTATTACGGCATTCCTGCTCACCGAATGGAACTGTCCAACAAACGTAAAATAAATATTACTACTACTACTACTACTACTACTACTACTACTACTACTACTACCACCACCACAACTACTACACTATTACTATTACTACTGCTGCTACTACTCACAAGTAGATCTCCATGGGCGCGCGTGGCAGGGTCGGGAAGGCAGACAGCGACGAGATGGGAAGGGGAGGGCTCGAGGAGGGTCCTGACGCCACCTCACTCACCGCCTAACAGGGTCAATAGTGAGCCAACTCCATCAGGCTCCAGCGGTGACCTGTCCGGGTTGCCCTACGCTCCCCACCCACTACCCCCCTCCCCTTTCTCTCTCGGCTCCCTCTGCTATCCGCCGCACACATCCCTTCGCCTGACGGATAACTCGCTCCAAGCCACACCCACGCCTTTCTTGACGGACTCATCTTTCCGTACACCCCTTGCATCCACGTTTCCCGTTCCTCTTTACTATGTGTGTTCTGCAATGCCTGCACTACTTCCTTCCTGTTCACGCTTTCGTTCCCAGCAGTCTTGAGTTAAAGCATTTGGTGTACGCCTCGAGTCATTTCCTTGTTCCTGCATTCAGTTTATCTCTACAACCAATACTACACACTGTCTAACTTTCTGAGCGTCCTTCTGCTAAGTGTTCACTCCCCTACCTTCACCCATTCACTCTTTAATGCCTTCCACGCCTCAACTGTGCCTCAAGCGATTACTTCGGCATCCACTTCTTTCATCATCCTGCATCCTTTATACCGTTCCATAGCTAGCCACGGGTCCTAGCATACCCCGTCGCCACCGCCACAACCTCCTGCACTACCAAACCAAAGGCGGTGTGGCCGGGGCGTAGCGTGAGGCCACCAGCAAAGGGCTTCGTGGCAGAGACAAGTCAGGGGAACGAGGGTTGTTTTAGGCGGGAAGATAATGCGATAGCAAGTGGTGGGAGGAGCAGCCTCGCGTGGCCACCTCCCTCACCCCCCCTCCCTCGTCCCCCACCCGGAGAGGTCGGCTAAAAGGGAGCCTAAACACCGGACAAAGGACGATAACGTTATATCTTAATGCAATTTTTCTTGGTAATGTCTGGATAGATCTATACGCGAGGGAGAGGCAGGAAGGGGACAACGATGGTGGTGGTGGTTGTTGAGGCAGTGAAGATTACTCGTTTGTCTTGTAGAAGTAGTAGTAGTAGTAGTAGTATGCGTCTTGTGTCCTCAAAAGACGAAGAAAACAGATAGTAGTAGTAGTAGTAGTAGTAGTAGTATGCTCTTCGTGTCCTCAAAATATGAAGAGAGAGAAAAAACTAATCTTCCTAACTTGTAATTTATTCATTGGGCACACATGAATAGCGAACGCTGTGTGGAGTCAGCACATCCGAGATACTGGTACTAGATCAGGAGATTAATAACTTGCATGTGTAGTACCGAACAAGATTGTTTCTGGCAAAATTTATCAAGGTAAGACAGGAGGAATTTTTTTTATCCATTATTCCGATCGAGTGTGTGTGTGTGTGTAAAGAAGGAATGTATGAAGGTCCACGTGAGATGCCGAGGCGTGGTGTATATGTACGTGCTTCCTGAGGCGTGGTGATGTGGTCTGCGGCAGTGGAGGCGTTTGGGAAAGAAGGCACGTGGAGGTGGTGTATGGTGTATGAACACCGTCACTGCTGGACTATCACACACACACACACACACACACACACACACACACACACACACACACACACTAATTAAGATCGAGGAACACAAAAGCTCGCGGCCAACGTCATAAGTCGATTATTGGCAAGTCACGAATTTTTACACGCACACACACACGTTAAATAAAGAGAGAGAGAGAGAGAGAGAGAGAGAGAGAGAGAGAGAGAGAGAGAGAGAGAGAGAGAGAGTTCATTTCAACGTGCAGGACCTCTAATCCATTTACCGGTGAGACGTGCGACGGGTCTGGCAAACACAGTAAGAAGGTGGGTGGCGCGGCGGAACGGAGCCAATGTGGTGAAGACCTCTCAGGGTATGCAAGCATATTGTGACGGAAAGAAAACTTAGTATGATTGACTCATTCTTATGGCAAAGCTGTGGTGCTTCAGCATATTTACAGAACACCAGTGTTGAGCACCACACGAGCACTACACTCTTGCTTCCCGCACGCCTTTTGTACTAACCTTCATCACCCTTCACACACCACCCGGAGTGTCGCCTGGCTGTGTCTGGCGGCAGGCGACCCTGCACCGCTGGAGCACCAATGACGGCTGGACCAGGACGCCCCCGCGCACCCCGCCTTTCTGTCGTGTACTCTCTGGACTCTTCTGGTCAGACCCGAGTTCTTGACTCGAGTTCATTTCCTGCCTCTTTGCACAAAAACACAAATTTCGTTTTTTTTCCTTCCCTTCCACAGACTATTCAATTCTGATAATGGCTCATTACTCCTCAACAGATTGTTGCATCCGCCCGACTCTCCTCAAACTCCCTGTGGCGTATCGTCCCCACGCTGTCACCCACTGGACCACCCCAGGGCATTGCAGGTGCCCGGGAGTGCTGCCGGCAGGACGCACCGTGAATATACGAAGTGAAACAATATGGAAATAGTGAAGGATCGAGAGGGGATTCCTTTTAGGGCATTCCGAAGATTCCCCGGAGATTCCCATTCTAGCCAAGCGGATGGAACTGTTCCAGACACCCAGACAGGGAGGCGGCCGCTGACACCCCCACAGTCTTCAGAGCAGATGGAGTGGACACAAGCTCCGCGGTGCTCTAATGAGTCTCTTGTGTGCAGCGGGCGGGCCGTATTGTGCCCCACTCATCTTCCCTGGCTGAGTCACAATATGCTCACTCCTATTATCCCCCCCATTACCCAGCAGCCGCCTGGAGGTCTGCACCGGCACCCCTCCTCGTCTGCCGCGCCTCCCCCTCCCTCACCTCACAGCCTTACGCTGCTACTGGCGGCGGTAGTAACGGTGACGGTGATGGTAACAGTGATCACGCATTCTAGACGAACCAACACACACAAAGGAAGGTGGCTATATTTCCGAGGCGCCACCATCACCACCACCCGTCACCAACACGATCAATAGTAACCCACTTCACCACCACCAGCCCAGCCTTTTACTGCCTACATGCTCGTGCACACCATCGCTAACATCCCCATCCACACCACCACCGTCACTACCACTGCACTCACCACCCTTGCTGTATCTGTTCAAGAAGAAGAAGAAAAAATACAGCAAAGACTTACCATCCAAGCAGTTCACAGGCAACCACGTCACTTTTACCACCACTTTGACAGCCACACACGACATCCATCACACCACCAACGCTGCCTCCACCCGTGCCTGCCCAATACCTCAACACCAACTTAGGAAAATCACGACTCATCACAATCACACCACCTTATTCATCAGGCCAAACACCCGAAACACAAACTCATCACACTCAACATTCTTCCTCACTCACCACATTCATGATTCTTTCCTCAGCCCCTCAATACTACCTCCTACAGCCCCTCCCTCACCAGCACCAGGCACCACAACGCCCAGTCACCGTCACCCAGGGGTCAGAGGTCGCCGGTTGGGGTTAGGATGACCACCCTCAGCCAATAAGCGCCAAGTGTAGAGGTCAGGGAGAGGAAGCTTGTCGAGTCATTGCTCAAATCTCTCTCTCTCTCTCTCTCTCTCTCTCTCTCTCTCTCTCTCTCTCTCTCTCTCTCTCTCTCTCTCTCTCTTTCAGCCTGGGTTAGATTAGGGTAAGGTTTAAGTTGGGATATATATGGTTAGGCTGAAAAATATACAACTAGACGTGAATTTTGCTGAACCAGGTATAGTACAGTGACTGGGCACAGGATTGCATTGTCAAGCTGATATTCCAGTTTGTGCTCGAAAGTTGTTGTGGTTGAAAGTGGTTATGAGGAAAAGAAATGAGGACCTGGGAATGAAAGTAATGATACGTACAGTGTTATGGTGGCACGGGGAATGGTGAATGGGTAAAGAACAGCGACGTGGTGTAATATACATGGCGGGAGGTGCGATGGTGGTGACGGTGGTGATGGTGAGGGCGGTACAGCGAGAAATACGGAATGGGCAGTGACGCAATCAATATGAGGGTGAGGGGAGTGTGGTGTAATGCGATCCCACTAGTAATTGATTTAAACACCGGTTGAGGTCTGCCGGCTTGGGATCAGCGCTGGGTGGCGGGGGATCAGCGGTGCACACCCGGATTTTGCCAAGGTGTCAAACCCTGGTGGTGTTTAACTGAGTAAGGTTCAACTGCGGGTGCTGACCTATATAACTTATCTTCCCTGTTTCTTCTTAATTCTTGCGTGACTGTGACCTTTTCTCCGTAGTGTGGGGGGGGTGAGGGAACAATGCAATGCTCTGCCTGCACGTGTCCTCCCACCCATCAGCATCCATTCCTTCAGTGCGGGGGATGTGGCGCTCTAAGACACCTTGCAGAGAGGGCGAGTGAAAACAGTTAAAGGGATAAATAAAAAAAATAATAATAATAAATGAATAAACACTGAATCCTGCCTCGTTTGCATGATTTCTTTGAGCTCATTTCAAATTTTCAACTAAGAGTCACTAATACCTTCTCTCTCCCTTGTTACGAGGCATGAGTTGAGACGGCACACAATGGGGGAAAAATACAACAGTGCTATCCATACTGTCCCCCGGGAAGACATTCAGGAGAAGCGATGAAGTCACTCTCCCGTCCATACGTGCCCCCACCATCACCACCTCATATCCACCTGCCTCCACACCGCTCAAAGTTCATTTCCACGAAACAATCACCTCACCCCTTCCCCTTCCCCTTCAGTCCCGCCCCGCCACCACCACCACCTGTTGCTGCATATAACCCTCTCCCCCTCACGCACACACTCCCTCTACTCTCACATCCGCCCCGTCACCATCCACCCCCGCCATCGAGATACCCCGTCAGTGGGCTTCGCTACTTAGGGGTCAGGAGAAAGGCAAGGGGCTTCCACCCTCTTGTAAAGACTTGGAAAGACACACCTCCACGCGATAAGACCAATGTATCGAAACGTGCCTATTGTGTCCCCCCACCTCACCTTTTTTCTTTTTTCATCATCTTCCTTTTTCTTAGTCTACTTCTGTGAATATCTCCCGCCACCACCAGGAACACGCGACGGCCTGACCTCCGCCGGGAAGAAACGGGATTCCTTCAAGGGGGAGGGAGGTAAGGAGGGTTGGAAGGAGGGAGGCAGAACGAGAAGGAAGGAGAGGGGGAGAGAGAGAAGAGAAACCAGACAAGAAAATGAGAGGAAAATGTAACTGTTTGTCTCTCCAGTCCCTCTCCTCTTCTAGTCTCTGCTCCTCAACCTCCTCTTTGATTTCTCTCCGGCCGTCCACTAACCCTCTAACAGCCAAGGCTTCGCAAACTTAATAAATTCATCAAGTTAAAAGTATAATTTCTAGTCGCCATCAACGACAACACAAAGGTAGTGGTTTAGTGATATTTTCGCTCAGTAAACTCACGTCTAAGATCATGTAAATGTAGTACGAGTGTTAAGCAGTTAAAGGGACTACATCTAGACAGACTTCTACTCCAGTAGAAACATAATTCTCATATTTAAACTAATCATAAAAAGAGCAAGAAAAAAAAAAAAAAAAAAAGTCATTAGCCAACTACAACAATATATATAAGATGCAAACATTTGAAGCATTCCAGTCTTTGAATCATACATCAACCGTACAACTCACCGTATCATAACAGCGTCCTCGCTTACGGCACCAGACACCGCTGTACTAAAGGCCATTTTACATACTGCCTCACACGAGGACCCATGCAGACCATCTGTAACTAGTCAGTCGTCAGTATAGCAGCTGTCCTCAGTCAGTTGTTCCAGTAAGCAGAAACAGTCACTGATAAGCCCATCATAATCAGTCAGTCACCGAGTCGAAACCACCATCATCAACCAATCACCAGCCACCTAACAAGTAGTAGATCACCTGGATGTCTTAAGTCTCATCCTGTCAGCTCTGTAACGGGCAGAAACAGTACTAGTAGTACGAGTAGTAGCAATGGTAATAGTTCCGGAAGCAGTAATAAAAACATCAAAAACCACAAACCCATTGCGCCTCGCTACGCTCGGCGCCGAAGGTTACAATGAAGAGGTGCCAACAAAACCAACTGGATTGAAGTACTACAAGACCAACTCACCTCCTACATCATGTAAACGTAGGCAGGTCCTCGCCGCCACCGCCTCCTTCCCTGCTGGGTCCCAATTCTGTCTTGGGTAGAAGCAACGAAGAGTGAGGCGTCCCCGCAGAGCTTCCGTCTCTCCACGTTCTTCTGGAGGCGAAGAGGTGGAGTCCAGGAGAAGGAGGGTGCTCGACTCACTGCTCGCCCACGTCTGCCGGGCCCGCATCTGGCTGAGGGAGGTGACTGCTCTCTCTCTCTCTTTCTCTCTCCCTCCCTTTTTCTCTCTCTTGACCGACACTTCACAGCTTCACAAGTGTAAGCGACTCCTGGTCCAGTGTCCTCGTTCGTCACTGGCACACCGAAGTTCCTCCTCTTGAGTATGTAATGTCAGTACTAATGGTGTGCGAGGAGTCATAACACTCTTTAGAGTAAGACACGAGCGAGGCTGAGGCGGTGGCGGCGAGTCCTTTAGTAGCAAAAGCGGCAGCAGGCGGCGTGAGCAGCCACGTCCTACCCCTGTGAGGGCGGGCTGGTAAGTCCTGATGGTAGGAGCGTAGCCGCCGTCCTGTCGTCCTCCCGGCCCCAAGGGAGCATCCAGGCGCCAGGTGGACGGCTTCCCAGGGGCGTCGTCTCATTCAACCCGCCCCCTCCCCTCCCCTCCTCCCATCCTTTCCTCTTGTCTGTCGTCTCCCAAAACTCTTATTTCTGCCTCTATTGTTGACATTTAACGTAGTTTCCTGATTACTCAGTGAACGTGTTCACGCGTCCTAACAATATTCTGGCACCACCTTAATGCCTCTACAAATTTTATATTAATGCTGATGTTTCCTGCATTCACTGCACTCCACTTTAAGTGTTCGCCTCTTTCCTCTGCCATGGCTTTAACAAGGCAGAAGACCCGCCACCAACACACAGCAGTCTGTAAGAAATATTGCTCAGACTGGTCGATACCATGCGGTCTACCGAGCATAACCTCCACGTCTGTGGCCACTGGTAGGACTTGGCGGCAGGCTGTGCAGGATTGCGGCCCCTCCCACTTGTGACGAGAACTCACTGGCACAGCCGTGTAATTATCTACTTAGATCTAAAACAACAGCAGCATCAAAACAGTGCTATGCACGGGTACCGCCCAGCCTGGAGGGAACCCGCGAAACATACGAGTAGTGTTACCAACCTGAAAGTCAAACTCTCGAAAGTACTGTTTTTTTTTTTTTTTTTTCCAATTTTGTGAAAAACTAAGTAAAACATTTAACTATCACTGGCAAGTGATCACACGCTAGACAAACGTTTCTCCAGTGGCCCACACTGCTGCCAACACAGCCATACATCATGCCGGCACCTGCGTGTATATCGTGTATATACGGATGCTTAAGCTCCCTCCACCTGTGACACGACAAACCTTCATGGCACCTCGTGTTCCTTGTAATCATAGGTTGCGTTCTTGTAATCATATGTTGTGACATTACATCGAAACAAATATAACGAATTATTAATTTAATTTTTTCAAAAACACCTGTCACTGCAACCACACACACACACACACACACACACACACACACACACACACACACACACACACACACACACACACACACACACTACATGGATGCTGCACAAATAATTGAAGCATGAAGGGAGGGATGGGAAAAGACGACAAAAGGGGGCTGAAGGGACAGGACGGTAAAACGGTGTTGCTTGAGGAAACAGTGGGCGGCAGGGTGCACAAAAGGGCGGCCTGACATCCTCGCAGGGACTCTCACCCACAACAATGACGGCTAACCTGCGAAGGCGTGTTGGAGTAATGGAGCTGAGGGGAAGCCTGTCGTTCAATGGCCTGTGTGTGTGTGTGTGTGTGTGTGTGTGTGTGTGTGTGTGTGATGCTGTGACTCAATCCACCACTCTTCTTCTGCCTCTAGCGCACCGTGACTCAGCCAGCCTCGCCACACCCTTGCAATCCTCCCCCGATCACCCAGGGAGTCTCTGTCACCCGTCCTACTCTTGGTGACCGCTCCCTGAGCAACACACCCTTGCCTTCACCCGTCCCGGCGAGATGTCCCCCAAAATCCCTCGCACGTCTCCCCTTGTCTGAGGAGTAATTAAGGGTCGTTTCTTAGGCCTGTTGGCTTTCTTTGATTGATTGCCCGTCGTCAGCTCGGCTCCCCAGCGACGCGGACTTACAGCTAACAAAGGACTAATTGTGCTGAGCGTCCCGTCCTGTCTTGATGCTGTCGGAGGAGCGCGGCGTGAAGTACTCGGTGAAGGGTGAATATAGTGTGTTGTGGGATGAAGCTGGGAGATGTGCGGGATGAATGGGCGGGGAGGGAATGAGCGCATGGCACCACTTCATACACGAGGCGATATACACAAACACCATGTAAGTCTAGACCAGAGTTAGGCACCCGGGAAGAATGTGGGGGCTTGTAACGAGGTAACAAGCCATAAACATACGAGTACAGACGCAGGATGAGGAGGTAAGGGCGCGGCGCATACCTCAGAGCAAGATTCCACCTCACCCGCGATAATAATACTGAGGCTGATGATACGCAGTTAACTAACGCATTCAACACACCAAAACACTTATAATGCTAACTACGTGCTAGATACAAGTGGGTGGTGCAGCAGTTGCGATGCTTACCTTATCGCTCAGGCGACGCTCCGCATCCTCCTGAAAGACAAGAGATTCTAATAAGTGCATGTTCTGTGAGTACTTAGCGATAAGGTGATTCACATTCTATGAACCTGTTCACCATTGATCATTAGTGTGTGTGTGTGTGTGTGTGTGTGTGTGTGTGTGTGTGTTATATATTTATACATCTGGAAATTCTTGAGTATATATCCTACACGTATGCGAAGTGTCAAGTCATGAGTGATAGCCAGTCTCGCCCCGCCTGTCGCACCTGCCTGTACCACGAGCCAACGGAGTCTGTCACTGGCCAGGACACACCTTGACACAAGTGGCCGACATACCCCCTCCCTGTTATTTATGGCACTGCAATGTCAACACACTTTTACCCTGACGCAAGGCGATGTAATGGGTAAAGGCAGGATACTGTGCATTTACTGACACCCCTCAAGATATAATACATGATGAGCTAGAATCTTATTTATCTATTTAATTATTCTTACACGTCAGAGGGAAAGGTCAAGGGCACAAAAGTGTATATATATATATATATATATATATATATATATATATATATATATATATATATATATATATATATATATATATATATATATATATATATATATATATATATATATATATATATATATTATAAAGTAAACTTATGATGCCGCTCCGCCTCCCAAAAAAAAACGAAACCGGAGGAGAACCGAAAGAGTCAACTAATTTAGTCTCGGCCTTGGTATTAATTCCCGTCATGCTTCACAGCTCGCCAAATGCTTGTTGGCTTGTATTTCGAGACAGCTGACACATGCCAATGATAACACAGGTTGGACTATAATTTCTTAATGCTTTATTTTACTGCGCAATATCCTGTGGGAGCAGAAAATCATAGGTTCATGACCGAATTTCGACAAGGTATTGATGTCTTAACTTCAGTCTGAATACAAAACAACACTAGCTTCCTGAGTCAGTGTCCTTCTTATGCACGTTTGTCAATGCTGAGCAGCTCTTACTTTGTGAATCTTCAACACTGACACAACTTGCATTCTTAACCTGCACTACAATACGTCTCACATATCAAGACGTCAGTTCCACCGATGACTATTGTACACTCACTAATGGCATCATGAACAGATAATTCTCAAATGTCCCCAAGGCGTAGATAATTCTTAAACATCCCCACCATGCAAATAATTCTTTGTTTCCATCATACTTCTACGCTTCTTACTTTCCAAACAGGCCTTGCATACACATCATCTCCCTCCTTACGTTCATGTTCACCCTTTCTTCTCAGGCTCCCTTGAGACCACCATGAGCTCAGAACGCGTGTATCAACTGTCTCTGATATTCTCCTCGGGATTTATCTCTTTGTTTTATGCAGTAATGGTGGTGGTGGTGGTGGTGATGGCATGATGGTGAAGATGAACAACAACAACAACAACAACAACAACAACAACAATAATAATAATAATAATAATAATAATAATAATAATAATAATAATAACAACAACAATAACAACAACAACAGTAATAATAAAAATAAAAATAATAATAATAATAATAATAATAATAATAATAATAATAATAATAATAATAATAATAATAATAATAGTAATAACAATAAAGAAGTAAAACAAGTCTATCTGCCTCCCAGGTGATTGTCAAACCAGATCCCCAACCATTCAGTCACCCCTAAGCCTGAGACTGTGAGGGGATTATAACCTGTCACCTTAAGCCCCCACACCCTGTCTCACCTTCACATCCTTAGAATTACCAGTATTAGGCGTAAACTATAGGACAAAATTCATTAGTCTGAAGCTCCAACATGTATGGGACATTCTTTCTATATTCCAATAATATTAAAGCTAAGTGTATGCCATAACTTCACAACTTTACTGCAATGATTCTTGAATAATTTTCCAATTACACACACACACACACACACACACACACACACACACACACACACACAGATGAATAAATAAATAAATAAATAAATAAATAAATAAATAAATAAATAAATAATAAACACAAATAAACACTTGAAAAAAATTAAAGCCACAGTTTCATTTTTTAAGATATAAAGAAGACAAGTGATAAATTTTATCATAATACAAAGGATTTAGCAATCTGTTGCTTCTCTCAAGTGGTGCCAGCAACTTCACGTGCTGTTATAAAAAGATAGGCAAGGGTGCTGGGCCTGGAAACTTAACACTGTGCTCACATGTCACCAGCAGAATTGTATGTATATGATGAAACAGAATGAGTCTGTTTGATGTGCAAAGAAGGCCCATTTTATTTAACTATTTTCTTGCCTTAAGGTATCTCACCCCCGCCCCCCTCTCTCTCTCAATACTATGTACTACATAGTTTCAGATACAAATATTGTTCGATATATATATATATATATATATATATATATATATATATATATATATATATATATATATATATATATATATATATATATATATATATATATATATATATATATATATATAAAGCTGCCTATCTCACTAGTAACTGCTTCTGTGTCTTATGCAGAGAATCATGACACTTGTAGTGATGTAAGATGTCAAGGAGAGTACTGTTTTGTTACACCTAAACAACTTAGCAAAATAATAAATAAATAAATAAATGAATAAATAGATAAAATAAAAATAAAGATAAATAAAAAAAAATAAATAAAATTAAATAAACAATAACATGGAAAGGTCTAAGACTAGATTTCATCATTTACTTTGATTTTATAGTTCTGATCTTTTGTAAACTCTGATAGTCCAACAAGATACAAAATTTACAGTGTGGAATGAGGGCACTCAAATAAGTTCCTGAGGGGACAAAACAATTATTGTATATCAAGTGAAATGCTTCTAAACAGGTGAAGACTCTGACGACATTACTGTCATGGTAGCAAATTTGGTAGTATCTAAAAAGTTCCTCTTTAATTACCTAAATCCTATTACCATCGATTATTGGCATCAATTCCATTAGTTTCCGTGCTCCCCATCATCTGCATACCAGGCTTGTAGATCAAGATGGGGACCCACACAAACTATAAATTATGCTCCACATGTAGCTGCTCTGGTTAGCTCTCATGTGCTTAACACACTTTATCCTTAAACAAACACAGAACATCATAATTTAAGCAACTTCTGAACAAAGTGGAAGGCAAACTTATGCTGAAGGAAGCAGGAGGGAACTAAAGCACATAATGGTGATGACCCAGAAAGAGAACTTCACATGGCAACACTGGAGGTG
The DNA here is from genome assembly GCF_035594125.1 of Scylla paramamosain. NCBI lineage: Eukaryota > Metazoa > Arthropoda > Malacostraca > Decapoda > Portunidae > Scylla > Scylla paramamosain. The sequence goes on along the minus strand of NC_087156.1, from coordinate 32,251,169 downwards.
ATGATCTATGCACATGCTATGGAGTTGGGAGTCAAGGGTTTCACTGTACATAACTGTTGTATGAATCATACAATGGGGTGCCTCTTTGGACCTCTAGTCCATAATTCAACACATGAGATAAAAATCACAACCATGAAATTTACAGTTAAGCTGCTGCTGATACTCTTTCTATTTCAATAGCAAACTGCAAAATCTTTGCATTCATAGTGGATTTATCCAGTGGTGTGCATTTACCAAGCTGTGCTGCACAGGGCACAAGCCAAACCTCATTTTGTCCTTTGTCCATATCCATATTTATCATGTGTGTGTGTGTGTGTGTGTGTGTGTGTGTGTGTGTGTGTGTGTGTGTGTGTGTGTGTGTGTGTGTGTGCTTGCACACACACACACACACACACACACACACACACACACACACACACACACACACACACAAGCAAACATGCACACAAACAAACAAGCAAACATGTACACAAACAAAGAAAGAAAGAAACAAACAAACATGCACACTATTCAAATCTAAACATTTCTCAATACTAAGTAGGCAGTATCCCTTCCACAACAAATATTGCCTCAAAACATTCACACACCATCTCATACAACATTCTCAGCTTTCTAACTCACACTGGACACACACACACACACACAAACACACACACACACGCACACTCCTCCTCCTTCATTACTTAACACTAAGCATGACCAAACCATCAAAGCAAACCTTGTCTGCAGCCACAAAATGCTATAACAGTCTATGTTACTAATACCACAACAAAAAAAAACCTGATCACTGATGTACACATATTCTAGTCCTCATTCTTATCAAATCATTTTAAAAGTCCTGCATGGATTACATGCAGACTTGCTATATTCTCCACCTTATGTGGGAAGAGAAACAAGACAAAAAATAAGGGTCTTTATAGAGAGATATCTGTATTTACTATCATAAACTACATTACTAAAGGAAATCAGATCTAAGTGGCATTTATGGTGAATGGCAGCCCAAGAGTATATTATTCAAATGTGTGCTTAATGTCATGAGCCGTCCATCTGATGCTTTTATTCATAAATTATCATTATTATTATTATTATTATTATTATTATTACTTTTATTATAATTATGGTATTAATAGTAGTAGTAGAAGTACCAGTAGAAGCAGTAGCAGTTGCAGCAGTAATAGTAGCTGTAGCAGTAACAGTAACAGTAGCAGCAGGAGCAGCAGCAGCAATAATAGTTGTAGTCATAGGAGTGAGAGCAGTTGCAGTAGTGGTGTCGGTGGTAAAAGAAGATGATGTAATATGAGAAGAAGAAATAATAGTGGTGGTGGAGATGGTAGTGGTGGTATTAGCACTATAAATAGCACAGTGGTGGTGGTGGTGGTGGTGGTAGTGATAAATAATACTATATAACATTTTAAAAATATCTGGTTGCAAGCTTTTAAGCTTAAATATGAATGACTTTTTCAACCTATAAAATTCCTAATGATAAATCTATCTATACTCCTTTTTTTTGCTATTGACAACAATAGTCAGCAATATTGCAACATCAACATGTGAGGTAAGAGGCAAGTGTTACATAGTTGATAAACAAAATGGAGGTCTCATAAGTCTACATAAAAAAACTGGTGGAAATATGTACAATACTTAGCAACTCTCTCTCTCTCTCTCTCTCTCTCTCTCTCTCTCTCTCTCTCTCTCTTTCTCTGATGTCGGAGGGTTTTTCTCCATGGGCATACTCTTTTATTTCATCAGTAAGCCTTTGGCCATTTTCCTTAGAGCCAGTTTGATGTCAGAGATTTTTCATGCCTCTATATTTTTTCCTGTCCTTGCCAGAACCAATTGTAATAGGTCTGAGGGTTTTTGGTAATTAAATTTTCAGCATACATAGGTCCTGTGAGGTAAGACTGGATTTTCAAGCACACTTTTCCCTGCGATGTGAAATAACAGTGTGAGATAACAAGTAATGCTGCATGTATGGTTAACTACTTGCTCTTCACACAAAAAATACACTAATGCTTCATGGAAAGGTTGAGCCTGCAGGTATTACTCAACTCCATTCTTTTCTATGCAGTGTGAAAATATTTTTATGAAATTATAACAAGAAATCATATCAGAACATCATGGAGTATGGAGCAGAACAAATATTGATGATATCTTGACCACAATACTGGAGAGAGAGAGAGAGAGAGAGAGAGAGAGAGAGAGAGAGAGAGAGAGAGAGAGAGAGAGAGAGAGAGAGAGAGAGAGAGAGAGAGAGAGAGAGAGAGAGAGAGAGAGAGAGAGAGAGAGAGAGAGAGAGAGAGAGAGAGAGAGAGAGAGAGAGAGAGAGAAAAAAAAAAAAGTGGGCACGGACAGGAAAGAGTTATGCCACACCATGCTTTGAAATAGTAGTAGACAGATACCTATTCAGAGTAATAATGTTGAAACTTGTGAAAAGTAATAAAAGACAGAGTAGACAGAGAAGTAGATAGAGAGATGAAATTCGGTGGGTGGCCTGGAGTGGATGGGAGTTGACAGAAATGAGAGAAAAAAGCTGATTGAGGTCTTTGTCCTGCAGTGGAACCACAGAGGCTGATGGTAATGATGACTGTCACACCACAGAGTGATGATAATAATAGTTTCATATCATGCATGAACTCATTTTGCAAAAGATGACAGTAATTATAATAAAATATAATGCCTAAATAATATAAAATAATACAAAGATATTAAAAATAGGAAACATTGAATTGTAAGAATTTTCAATCAAATTTGTTTTTGCTAACATGTTATACATCCACTAAAGTGGGGGTGTGTTCCCAAGCAAAGTTTGCTTCTTGGTGCCTACGCACTTGTCCTTATATGCGCTGGCAAAAGTCTTGACAAAGCTATCACAGCTTCATGTTAAAGAAATGTTCATATGTTTTGTGAAAAATTCAACTGTTAAAAAAAAATAAAAAAACATTATATATATATATATATATATATATATATATATATATATATATATATATATATATATATATATAGTTTTGGATATGCTTAGCAGTGACTTTTTTCTTTTTTTTTTAATGTAGGAGGGACACTGTAGGAGTTTGGGCCATGAAAACATCATTCAACTTACATGGTGTCTCCCGTGGATGAAAGACAGTGAAGGCAGAAGGAGTACTAATATTAGCCAAGGGCAGTGAACTGTCACACTTATACATATACACCTGCAACAATTCATGCTTTTCAGAATGAAAGGGTTACTGGATGGTACTGGAAAGCTATGGTGACTATCAGCAGTACCAGTTATGCTTGTTGTATGATGTACTGCAGCGTTGTTCATCTTATAGCAGTTCTTTGGTAAATAAATAACATGCAAGATGCAAGACTGTAATGCAAATAATATATATCTTCTGTTTTCTTTATATGAAAGTACCAAGTAACAGGTAACTTGACCAAGAAAATAAAAATTATAAAAGTGAAATCCAGATCTGGAATATTTGAGGTAGATGCAAAATTTTAATTTTGAAACTGTAAATTTGCTTAAATTAAAGGCTTACTGTAAGTTACTTGCTTACTCTGTCCTTTATTTCTTTATATATCATAGTTAATAAACTTATGTCAAACATTATTCTGTTGAGCGTTATCTTCTTTGGAAACTAAGAGAAATGTTAAAATAATAAAAAAAAGTATTAATAGTAAGAATTATATAAATCCTATTTGACCAGAAGTGCACTTATGGCCTTTTGTCAGTGGAATAAAAGATAAAAAGGAGGCCTACATGATGAAACAATCGTACCAGAATGCACACATACAAGTAAAATTTTGTTCTAGATGAAACACAAAAGGTCAAGAATCCAAGCAGTTGAAATTAATAATATGAGAAATGCATGTGGTGTGTGAATAATGAACAGTGAAAGAAGTGAAAGAGTGTAATGCAGAACTGGTTATGTTAAATGTGAAGGAAAGATGTGTAGTTAAAAAAAAACAAGTGCAGCATCCCAAGGAGACCTGACCAGACAGAGAGAATGACAGATGATGAAGAGAAAGCACATGAGTATAGCAGATCCAGTGGGTGCAAGTGGACAATTTCCAGTAAAATGGGAGGACAAATTACTGGAGTATGTAACAAAAAGGGTTGAGTGAAGAAAGAGAAGATAAGAGCATGTGATGAAGAAATGCAAAGACAGGAATAAATCTAAAATATCTGTAGCAGCCATTTTCATTATGGGAATTCTTAGGAGCATAAGATGGATACAGACACACACAGGTCACGTGTGATATTACGAACACACCCATAAATGACCAAAATTTTTTCTTGGTGCTGCAGTACAAGTTTATAGCTAGCCACATTATTTTGTGGTCAAGCATACCATATTTATGATATCAGTGTTATCATTGTTCAATCATTCAAGCGTAGTCCTTTAAATGATGTGTGCATCCCCCCAGCTAGAAATTTATGATGCTTCATTCAAACAAGTTTTTCAGGGTTCAAATGGTGCTGATGGCATAGTTACTAGCCAGAATGTACTGGGAAAAGCTGGTTGTTGAGGATAAAAAAATATAGAGACTGAGCTTTGCTTCACTCACTTAGCTGGATGATAATCAGTTGTCTAAAGCAAGGATCCTTGACCTGGACTTCTAAACATTTCAGTGCTTTGTCTACACTATTTTTAACAAACTAATGGATTTGAAGTATATTTTCAGAAACATCTGTTTTGTTCTTGTGATAGTAGAACAAGGATTCTGTACCATTAATAATAAAAAAAACTTTCATCACCCACATAGTCATCTGTGACCTTTGAAAACAGTCCTTATGTTTATATATATATATATATATATATATATATATATATATATATATATATATATATATATATATATATATATATATATATATATATATATATATATATATATATACATATATATATATATAGGAGGAATACTGAAAAAAAAAAAAAAAAAAAAAAAAAAAAAAAAAAAAAAAAGCTCACTGAGATGCCGGTTCCTGATAGGGTCAGAAGCAGTAGTAAAAAACTGAAGGATAAGCATCTTGAAACCTCCCTCTTGAAGGAGTTCAAGTCATAGGAATAGTGAGCCCAAAGTATTTCAGAATACAGGCTCTTATATTGACTCCACAGTAAATCTTCAGGGTCTCCAGCAATTTCTTTCCCAAGGCTCCTCTTAATTAAGAAGATTCAAATCAACCAATGAGCATGGAGGAGAGAGAGAGAGAGAGAGAGAGAGAGAGAGAGAGAGAGAGAGAGAGAGAGAGAGAGAGAGAGAGAGAGAGAGAGAGAGAGAGAGAGAGAGAGAGAGAGAGAGAGAGAGAGAGAGAGAGAGAGAGAGAGAGAGAGAGAGAGAGAGAGAGAGAGAGAAACTAATTTGGCATATAACTGATTGAGTTTGGAGACCAGATCCTTTAAAGATAACACATAACTCAAATAATATTTAGGCATACTAATTCCTACCACAACATAATACTGTATGTGACTGCTCATGAGAGAAAACTACAGTGGCACAGTTGAAGGTCGGCAAAGAATGAGCAATGTGCCTCCACCTCTACCAGCCAGTAAAGCCACACTCAGAATGCAGTAACAAAGCAAAAGTAGCACCTCACTCTTTGAAGATAATTTTATTTTCATCTTGGAGGACAAACGTAAATTTGTCAAGGGAGTTTTCAGTAAAACAGTGCAGATTATTAACTTTTGAATAGTGAAAGCACATTTTATGGTTAGTAGTCATTGCTTTTGAAGGAATTCACAAACAAATGATGGGTATACCAAGCCTTCTGGGTGATGGTTCCTGCTGCCCAGTACATTTATGACTCAATGACAATGATTAATATCTTAAAATTAATAAAATCTTCACCATCTTGTCTAGATTGTAAAAAATTGTACAGTATATGGGATCTACTTATACAAGGACTGCCATGTGTAGGGTTGATGGCTTCTTGCAGCTTCCCCTATTTTCTTATGTTCTTAAGACTGTTTCTGGTTAAATGATATATGAATAATGATATTTGCAGCTCACAGTATTTGATGATGTGATATTGGGGATCCTACTGTATTTATCAATCTAAGTATCACAAAGCTTTTAAACTGATCCACAGCAACCTTCCACAGTGGTGTAATCATGGCAGATATATGTAAATGTATTATATACATGCTTTCACATTGTTGTCCTTTTACTCAAATATATTCCATTATCAAATCACCATCACAATCAGTATCAACATTATTCACTTAACAGTAGCTTCCTGAATGGTTCATTACAATTCATTCAATAAACTATATATATATATATATATATATATATATATATATATATATATATATATATATATATATATATATATATATATATATATATATATATATATATATATATATATATATATATATATATATAATGGCATTGGTGTGTAGTTAAAATGCACCACTGCAATGGCTATTTAAGTTATGAAAAATGAAGAAGCTTTGATCCACAGACTTAGGATAAGTCACCTACACATTGCACTCCTTTGTTTATTAACTTATCAGTTAAGCCCCCCCTTCTCTTATCACGAGATATTATATTCTGAGCTCATAAATATAGGGAAAAGAAGCAGTAACTTCTACATGATCTTATAATACAGTAATCAAGCATATCATGCAGTTTAAAACTGTTTCTCACAGCTCACATTCATCCTGTCTTGGGTGATAATTACTAGTATTATGTACTTTTCCAACATTACTTTTTAAGATGAGCTCTGCCCCAGTTGTTTGCATTCATTAAATATTACACTCTGACATATGGCTCAAAAGAAAAGTTACAAGAGAACATGAAATTATGGAGGGAGAAAGCAACCAGCTCTCAGGTGATCTATGTTACTACAAGTGCTTCGTCTGTCATCTACCTATTTGTCTTCCATTTTCAAAGCAATAATGTTGAATTTATGGATGTAACTAATGCCTTCTGACATCAAATCATCAATAAGTCATAATGAAATATGAAACTTAAAAGAACCTGCTTTTCTAAGTCCGAAGTCATCAGCATAAATTCATACACCAAAAAGTAGAAAATGCTTTGGATGCCAATTTCTTATTAACCTGTGTTTTTTATTGTTTTAAAACACTGTTGCATGAACTCTGAGAAAGGAAAAAAATTCTAGCAGGCTTGGATTAAATGAGTGTTAGCTTATAAGGATTATCCTACCTGGTATTTCTGTTCTTTGGTTTTCCCAGAAAATTAATCCGAAAGAATAACAGTTATAAAGAAAAGTAATAAGTAAATAAAACCCATGCATCAATAATTTTTTCTGACATTGGGTTACCTCAGGTGACCCTTAGACTAATTTGCCTTGTTCAACCAAGTCAGTGCTTTAAAAAGTGCAAAAGTATTCTTCATCATCATCAAATTGTCAGTTTCTTTGAGTCCACTGCAGGACATGGAATCTTATTCTTCTCTCATCTCCACTGGCTGTCGACCTATTCCAGGCCATCCCAACAAACATTTTCCTTCATGTTCTGTCCATCCTGCCTTCCTGTGCCTTCCCTAGCATGTCACTCTGCTGTTCTAGCTGTACTTGTATTATCTATTTTGCGCACAATATATCTTGCCCATATCACATATTTTTATCCAGTTCCATCCAAAGACTTAGTTCCTCATCAGATGAATATTTAAATGCATGATGAAATAACAATATCCCTTATTTTTTTTGTGATGCATCTCTTCATGAACATCACCTTCAGGACTACTGCTGTGCCTTGTGAAAATGACAGTTAAACTATCATTGTTATTGAGGTTGTCTTGGAGATAGAAACTGGGCAGCTTACACACAGAATATGTTTGGTAAAGAGCATCCAGCTAATCTGAAGACTAAAACTTTCCTTTGATAGACTTATATGTGTTCTGTATTAATATGATAGCTGATCCATAGCAAATCTTTGTTTCTCATCCTAAAGGATGGGAAGAACCTCCATTTAACAACCCACTTACACTATCCTAACTAATACCTGCATTCTCTTACAAGCCATGTAAGTATTTCGTGACACTAAGCAGTCGAGGACCCTTTAAAATCAAACTTAAAGCTATATGTAACCCTCGAATTTGTAGTTTGCACAGATCCCAGGCCACCCAAGACGTAGTATTCAGAACACTGGAAATACCCAACGTCTTGCATGGTCTCCAACATATCTCCATTATCGAGGCCTGTCCTAGATATAAGCATACCCTTCAATCTGCAGCGCAGGAAATTTACCACGGCATTCAGCTGCCGTGGTACAAATAGTGAGCGAGAGGAAGTCAACACGTTTATACTCCGAGAATTACCACTGACTACTGGGCCAACAACGCCAATCCGAGACGCAGTTACGTGAGGCACTGTCTTGCGGGTGTGGCAGTGCTGCAGAGATAAGCACTGGCAGGATATAGACACTGACAAACCAAGAGCTCTTACCCACACATACTTTTAAATATCTGCTGCTTCCAGGGCCAGTTCTCAGCCATAATAAGTACACCGCTCAGGTACATATGACATTCATGTACATTCTCGTTGAGTGATTCACATAAGTTCTACATAATAAAGGAATAAGAAAGCAAATTAGCTTACCGAGGGCGAAGCAGTCCCCGTCCCCGTTGTTGATGACGTCACGTGTTGTTGATACAGACCAGTGACGTCATCAAACTGTCAAGAAGTGCTGTCTTTTCAACGGCACTTCTCTTTTCGTCATCTACTCTTCATCCATGTTGTTTGTACTCTCCTTTTTCCTCCATTTATACCAGCGTTTTACCTTAGTTATTGGATTTGCAGTCATTTCAACAATGCGTGTCTGATTCCAAAACGTATGCAGCACTGCCTTACTTCTGCACCTCAGCCTGTACTTAAAACAATAAAAACGATTTCCTCCTTCCATTAATCGATTTTCTTATTGGTAAAAAAGAAATAAAGTCCGATTATCTGCACAATCCGAAACACATAACAAATAATAATGAAATATATTTTCAAACGCATGTTAAAGAAAACTTTTGATGGGTAACATTTTTTTCCTTTATTCAAATTAGATTGTCTCATTTACATGTGGTACACGTATGTAATGTTAAACTAATATTATAATGGCGAGATACAGTGTTTTCTTCTTTGCTTGCAGTACTGGGAATTCAAAGTGGTGTACAGCAGGCGCGAGATGGGAGCATTTGTTTATTTATTCAATTTACAGAGAGGGGGGACAAAAGGCCGCATTCCCTTTTCTCGGTTGTTTTAGGCAGCCTCTTGTGGAAATTATACAACTTTCAAAGGTGCTTTCATGAACGTTAATAGTTTAATAAGGATTCTACATTATCGGTGAGAGAGAGAGAGAGAGAGAGAGAGAGAGAGAGAGAGAGAGAGAGAGAGAGAGAGAGAGAGAGAGAGAGAGAGAGAGAGAGAGAGAGAGAGAGAGAGAGAGAGAGAGAGAGAGAGAGAGAGAATTCTGCAGAACTTAGATTATCATCTTTGTGATTAAAAAACAAGTTTGATAAGATCCACAAGCGTCTGAAAATGCGGACCAAAAGAATGAAGCAAAGATGTGTCAAATTTCATTGTTATCCCGCATAAATTATGGTGCCCTGACAAGGATACTATCAAAAATACTGATTAACAATTTATCACCATTATATTCACATGCACCTATTTATTCTACTGAACTAGTACGTAGTGTAGAGTCCAGCATGCCTTATCCTGACCTCGATACTGTATCGTACAACTGGCGGCTTGCTCTCCCTTCCCTTCAGCAACAACACTCCACACCCTCCTGCCTCCACAAGTCCTACTGCCTCCTGAGCCCCTAATTTCAGACACAATATAAATTTTCCTCTAAACACACGAGCAGTCCTGTTCTGAAGTAATCGATTACATTCGTGACTACTATACTCGTAAGTGTCTCTTACGGATTAATAAAAATGCGGAGTAAGATGCCATTGACAGCTAAGGGAGATGATGTAGTCAAAATAATCAAGTGACTCTACTTTTATTTGTGCTCATTGATATCGTTCATAAGTAAACAACAGAAGTATGTATCATTCTTACCAGGCAGTTAACACACGATACTCTCCTTACTCAGCCTCCTTTCGTCACATGATTATGTAGAACGGATAGAGGCCACGCGGGACGGAAAAGGAGAGGAGGAAAGCTATACATATATGCCATGATGACGTCCGCTGAAAGGAGGGTAGCAGAGTCAACGGGTCTGTATCTGAGACTGGGGAGAAGTTCTTAAGTCAGAACTGTAAAAACACGAAGAATGGAAGAACGAAGGATACTTATATGCAGCAAGTGTTTTATTTGTTTCTCAGTCCTGAAAAACACGCTGTTCCCAAATTAAGTGGAATTGCAGCATAAATTCTTCGTACTGCTTCAATAGAAATAATATCCTCCATTGCTGATCCCGAACTTCCTTAGAAACACCTCAGTCACAATATAATCGTCAAGCCTGCCGCCGCAACCTCTGCCAATACCCGACTCCTGGTGACTGGCCAGGCGCTTTCCCTCACCACCACCTTAGTGTTCCGCGGTGATCTGACTCCTGTGACTGGCCAGGCGCTTTCCCTCACCACCACCTTAGTGTTCCGCGGTGATCTGACTCCTGTGACTGGCCAGGCGCTTTCCCTCACCACCACCTTAGTATTCCGCGGTGATCTGGCTCCTTTGTAGCGACAGGGCAACCATTCACTCGAAATCTTCCATTGAGCAGACTAAAGTTAGTCAGAAAAACTGAGTGATTGATTATATGTATTGGCCTTTCAAACAGTCCAAGTAAAGAAAAGAAAAGAAAAGAAAAGAAAAGAAAAGAAAAAAAAAAAACAGGTCCAATGAGCCGAAGCTCTTATATGAACTTTGTGCTTAAAGTGATTTAGAGATGCGCTATGACAGCGAGATGGAGGCCACCGCATCACTATCTATCTATCTATCTATCTATCTATCTATCTATCTATCTATCTATCTATCTATCTATCTATTATATATATATATATATTATATATATATATATATATATATATATATATATATATATATATATATATATATATATATATATATATATATATATATATATATATATATATATATATATACGAGTATATATACCTATAATAACACCTATACAAGGACGCTGACAATGATATTAATGCCGATAACAATAACAATAATAAAGCCATGACAACAATAACAATAATAACACTATAGAATAATAATAATAATAATAATAATAATAATAATAATAATAATAATAATAATAATAATAATAATAATAATAATAATAATAACAATAATAATAACAACAACAACAACAACAACAACAACAACAACAACAACAACAACAACAACAACAACAACAATAATAATAATAATAATATTTATTATTTATTATTATTATTATTATTATTATTATTATTATTATTATTTAATTATTATTTTCATACTAGTGAAAAAAGTCCATGGTTCTTACCTAAGCAGCTAGTCATGAAAAATATGTATTCGAAAATTGAATACCATAATTTCTATAAACTATAATATTATACAATAAATACTAACATTATCGTATGACTGAATAACACAATCTAAAAACAATTCATTAGTCACCCTAGAGTTTCCGAACCTTCCTCGGTGAGGGGACGGGCTGCGGCACGACAGGGGAGGCGCGGGGCACACTCACTCACTCACACACACACACACACACACACACA
>NC_087156.1:32229496-32231996 GCF_035594125.1 Scylla paramamosain | reverse complement strand
AAATAAATAAATAAATGAATAAAATAAATAAAGATAGAAAAACAGGAAGCTTTCATGCATGTGATCAGGTGCAATATTTTGGTTTTATGCGATTAGCTGTGTCAAAGTGATTGTATGACTTTTTAAGACTACCAAAGAATTATAGCTGAATTTGATTGAAAGGCTTATTAGTGAGTCATGGAAGGATGGGGATGGGGACAACCCTGCCTCACAAATCACTCTTTTCTTTCTGCGCAGAGCAAAAAAAAAAAAAAAAAAAGTAACCAAAGTTATGATGTCCACAGCACATCTTTCTTTAAAAATTGGTAAAGCAGCAAAGCCGAATGCCGGGACACTACCGGACACTGCCGGACACTAGGACACATCGCCAGTCGCGACACAGACATCAACCAAGACGCAGCTGTACCAAGGATCTCTGGACATCAGGAAACTACCGGAAGCTGGGACACGACCGTCAGCCGAGAGCAACATTAAAGAGCCTCGAGAACATAAGCAAGTGTCACGTACCAGAAACCAGCCATCAGCGAGGCGCCAGGAAACAAGTCTCGAACAGGCAGCAGCACACACACAATTGTCAGGCGCCGGAAAAGAGGTCCGTGCCTGGCGCCACCAAGGCCACCTGACTGCTGACTGGCTCTGGGGCAACGACACAAAAGGAATCAAGACAACCACCGGCTGAGCACCAACACCAAGAAGTCGTATCAGGGAGACTTTGCACGTAATGTCCACGTCGCTTCGATAAGATGACCGTCATATCCTACACTTCTGTATATACGTGCCAGGCCTTTCAATTCTGTCTCCATCTCATCCCCCGATATGTATAAAAAAAAAAAAAAGATACATTGATTTGCCTCAATAACCTCTTGGTTTTAGGTGAGTCACCCTCTGCTGGGTATGAATAGGAGAACTATTCTCATGGAAAAACAAAACAGTTCCTTTATTCATTACCCAGCTGCCGAGTGAGGGGCGAGGGGCGAGGGACGCGTGGGTCGGAAGGGAGAAGCGGCCGCCTCACGCGGGGAGGAGGAGGGGAAAGATAATGGAAGGAGGAAGGAGGCAGGAGGGGAAGAATTATGGCGCAGGCAAGGAGAAGGGGAAGACGACTCAGCAGTGCCTCGGCCGCCGCTGATCGATGGAGGGGGGTGCGGCGGCTCCTGGTTGGTTGCCGCCCAATCCCGTCCTCCTCATTCATTGGCTGCTAGAGGGGGAAGCAAGAAAATGGCGCCGTCACGGCTCCAGCTCGGCATGTGAGGTTGTGGAAATGTGCTTTTGATTCAATAACAGAGAATGTCTGCGTCTACTCGTCGCCTCGAGGCTCCGCTTTTCTTCTTTTTAGCAAGAGACATTGCCCTCACCTACAGCTTCACCATGAACATACGCACGTGCACCACCACACACCAGAGTCCGGATGGATATATATATATATATATATATATATATATATATATATATATATATATATATATATATATATATATATATATATATATATATATACACACACACACACACACACACACACACACACACACACACGTTGTGGCTGCCTTCCTCAAACCTAAGGGTGTTTGTTTCATTCAGCAGCTCTTGATCTGCCCACCTGACCACCACCAACTACACACAGCTGACTACACACGCAGACACACCCAGGCTTACGTGCACCAACACTACAGTAACAAAGCTGCCAGTCACAAGACGTCTGCGATGAGGAAATCATTAGAAAGAACCATAATGGGCATCGCATCAGCTGATAAAAGTTGTTAGACAGAGTCAGACGAAATATTAGACAAGTCAGGTCCTTTACGTCACCGTGTTTTGAAACACGATTGACGTATTCCCAAGACTTGCGAGATTTTCAGTGGTCGTGTATGCCACTGCCAGGCACTGCCAGGCTTGCAGTGCAACGTAAAAAGATGAAAACGATGACGACAAAGAAAATACATAAAATCTGTCAAGTAACTTTTTATTATTTTCTTGAAACAATGTTTAAGACTCGGGTGAGCATCTTCTGAGCCGCGGCCTGGACGGCAATTGGTCACGGGCGTGGATGGTGCAGGACGGTGGGAAAGAGCAAGCCTGGGCGGCGAGCGTGGGCAGTGAATACACACGCGTACTTGGATAGTTCATGACTACCATCCTTTATGTCCCATTTTATTTCCTCCTTAAAAAGCCTCTCCGTGAAGCCATTAGTCTTGGTGGACAATGGCTGAGCCTGGAATGGGACCATCCCCGAGGCAGAGGAAGGCGGGCAAGACTGGCTACTGCGCGTGCCTTCACCTTAACATATCTTGCTTGGCTTATTGTCTTGTACATTACGCTTTGCATCAGTAACTCTTAACATTTCATTGTTTTCATAATTATGACGCAAGTTACATGTGTCCGTCTCTGAAGTTAAATGAGTGAAAATAGTCGCCAAAAATCATACCATCGATCTTATTTTAAGGAGAAATGATGGATGCAGCACTTCCATTAACACGAACAGATAAGTGGGTGCATATAT
>NC_087156.1:32181996-32221996 GCF_035594125.1 Scylla paramamosain | reverse complement strand
GGCGTTGTCTCCTCCCCTCGCCTCCCCTCCGACCCTCCAGCTCCCTGCGCCTCCCCTCCCCGCCTGTGCCCTCATCGCCTCCTTGGATCAATACTGGCGCCGGGACCATCACTTCCCCCTCCCCCTGCCCGACACCCCTCACTGACTCCCTGCTGGGGTTTCCGGCGCCAACCTCCCTCTCCCCCTCCTCACTCTCAGGCCCATAACCATCGCCTCTATTCGCTCTTCCCTCCCTCTCCGACGAGACTGCTCCAGCATCCGGCGCCAACCCTCCCATAAACCCCCGAAATCGGCCCTCCCACATCCCCTCTAGGCGTCCCACTCCTGGCTTCACCCCGCCGCGGCAGCGAAGCGGTGCGCGGCGCAGCCCAGCCTCCGCCAAAACAGCGTCTCTGTGTCGGTGAATTCCCTTGCCCAGGATGCTCCTCATCTCCACCTCTCCCTCCCCATGCACCTCTCTCGCACCGGCCAAACTACTGAGACGGAGGCAGCACCCACCGCTGCAGCTCTCTCATGGGCCACAGAGAGGTGCCTGGGTATGACACTTATAACTTCTAGAGAGAAATATATTTATGAAAAAATTACATTGTGAATGCATAAAAAAAAAAAAAGTTTCTCCGAGAAATCGCAAAAAGCTTGAGTTTTTTCTTTTCTTTTTCGTGTGACACCAGATATTCTCGGGATATTTATTCCAGATTTATTTATCACACTGGGTTGGGTACACGGGGCCTAGGAAGTTTCAAAATGCCCTAATGCCTTCCTCGGCACTTATCTACCGAGTCACGGGCACTTCGGGGCACGGCGGCATCCTCTCCCTTCCTGTTCACGGCCCAGTGCAGGACGAGAAATTGGAGAACACTTTGCTTTTGCTTCTAAATAGTGACCACTCCCTCTACAAGAAAAAAAAAATCTATACATACTACCACGCCTTACCTACCACCTTCAGCACACACCACACAGATCGCCACCTATACGCACACTACAGCGCTCTAAAAAAAAAAAAAAAAAAAATACTTGCCAAAGCCATACAGCACACGCTATCAGCTTGCACTACCCAACACACACCACTCCAAGGTATTGCAAACAAGTCTAGCCCAACTTCCTCGTGGCAAGTGGAGTCAACCGAGATGGAGGAAAAAGAAGAAGAAGAAGAAGAAGAAGAAGAAGAAGAAGAAGAAGAAGAAGAAGAAGAAGAAGAAGAAGAAGAAGAAGAAGAAGAACAAGAACAAGAAGAAGAAGAAGAAAAGAAAGAAGAACAAGAACAAGAACAAGAACAAGAACAAGAATAAGAATAAGAATAATAATAATAAGAAGAAGAAAAGAACGAGAACAAGAAGAAGAACCAAGGCAAGATAAGAAAGAGGAGGAGAAGGGAAGGAGTAAGAAGAGGAGGAAGAGAAGGAAATGTAGGTTAGGACTGATCTATATAAACACATACTACAAAATAAGTAAACACACACACACACACACACACACACACACAGAGAGAGAGAGAGAGAGAGAGAGAGAGAGAGAGAGAGAGAGAGAGAGAGAGAGAGAGAGAGAGAGAGAGAGAGAGAGAGAGAGAGAGAGAGAGAGAGAGAGAGAGAGAGAGAGAGAATCACAAATCCAAACATTCATCTTTATCAATCTTCACAATATAAATCCATACATACATATACTTTAACGCCTTTGCAATATCAGGAAGGAAATAGTGACCATCGTGAGCCAAGTTTACAATACAGCTACAACCAACTGTCTACATCACCCACACGTACTGCAACGCCCACATCCTGCAGCACCACAGAAACGTCATCACATCCTTACCATACCAACCTCACACCTACCAACAGAAAACGCACACAGATTAATAGATAGGGAGATGGATAAGCAGATAGAAAGATAGATATATAGATAGATAGATGGATGGATGGATAGATAAATAGAAAGATAGATAGATAAATAGATAGATAGATGGATGAATAGATGGATGAATAGATGGATAGACAGGTAGATAGATATAGAGAAACAGATAGATAGATAGATAGATAGATAGACAGGCACGTAGATAGATAGGCAGACAGCCAGGTAGATAGACTGGTAGACAGATGGATAGATAGATAAATAAATGGATGGATAAATAGAGAGATAAATGGATAGATAGACAGATACCTAGATAACCAGACGGGTGGATTGATGGACAGATAGACAGATAGATAGATAGATAAACAGATAGATAGATAGATAGGTAGTAGATAGATAAATAGACAGACAGATAGATAGATAGACAGACAGACAGACTGGCAGATAGCTAGATAGATAGACTAACAAATAGATAGAGATAGGCAGACAGAGAGACAGACAGACAGAAAGACAGACAGACAGAAAGACAAATAGATAGAAAGATAGACAGACACATGTTGACCACAAATCAGAATTACAGAACCAGACCAATACGAATACTAATATGCGTAAACATTCATGGCCCCTTAAATCAGAAGGATGTGGCGCGCAGACATGAAACAACCAGCCGCAATAAACACAGAAATAACTTGGAATCTCCCTCACCAAAGGAAGAAATGATCATTAAGGAACCCATGATGAAAAAAAGACAAAAAGTAAACGAGACATACTGTTAAAGGAAAGTAAATAAAGGAATCTCGAATAATTACCATAAACCTCCACGTGAAATTGAGTAAAAAAACAAGTCACACACACACACACACACACAAACGAAGGTACATCACCACTTAAGCCTAACCGTGATATGGAGGAACACCTTCATTAGCACACAGATTTATTCACCGCACAGGTCCAGTAGGGTGTACCGTGGCAGTCTCAAACACCACACCAGCAGGGCACCAGACACCACACCACTGTCACCCAGCACGCCACCGCCACCACCACATCACCACATTAGTACACCTAAAGCTCCAGCGCGCCACGTAATAGCAATGAGTACAGTACATCTCATTACGCCTGTTTTCAAGGGCCGCAGAGATGATTAGGCAGATTCTTACTTATATTTTCTCCTATTCTTGATGCAGATTCCTTGTTAAACTATCACTAGAATCGTACACACTCAGATTATTTATGTTAGAACCTGTTAAAAGTGGTCAAGATAAGTAAGACGGCAAATTGCTTCGGAATCTGGACCTTAGTCACGTCACAGTCACCTCTTTAATCGTCACATCATCCCCATCACCAGGTACAGTCGGCGTTAAAGGTTTGTTTATGTCTCACACTCTTTTCCAATTAGCGCTTTCCCTCTATTCAGTCTTATGTTTTCTGATCTGCTGATAGTCTCCGTGTATGACGTGATAACTAGTGAATTCCAAGGGGGCCAGGGAAGGCATGACTGAGGAAACACAAAAGGACATAAGGACATAAGAAATAAGGGAGGCTGCAAGAAGCGACTAGGCTTACACGTGGCAGTCCCTGTAACACGAACACGCCAAACACAGTGGGAGTGAATAGGAAAGCTTATTCGACTGCTGGCCAAGACTTTATATCAGATAAGAAGCACTGCACCTGCTTGTCATCCCGAAACTTACACAACGACAAGTTTACCTTCATGATATGTAACAAACTGCACATACATACATACCATTCTTCTACTTACCTACCTACCTACACACACACACACACACACACACACACACGTACAAACACCTGTCCCATACAAACATTACTACGTACATACATACACCACCATCACCACTATACTACCACAGTCACCAGCCCGTCACCACCTCCCCCCACCACAATGAAGCCGGATAGTTAGTATTTGGCCCGCAGGCTTTCTAAGGGGGACGCTGCCGTAAATATCCCGGTGCGGTACATTAGTGTCGGGAGCGGTGGGCCGGTTACGGGGACTGGGGATGTCAGGATGGGTGGCATAAGACGGTAAAAGGACAGGGAGGAGGAGGAAGAGGAGAGAGGAGGGGGAATACATGGAAGCTAGTGGAGAAGTGGGCTGTGCAGGGATGCAGTGAGTATATAGCGTGGGCGGAGTCGCTACACTGACGCCCACGGAATGGTATGAGGCGCGTGGCGATGCTCTCAGTGGTCGTGAAAGTAAGCCACTCATGCATGACTCGCTTCCGTTGAAGGAATGGCCCTGTGCTGAGCTGCGGGAAGGAACGAAGGGAACAAGGCATCAATGGGAAGGAGGTAGAAAAGACGGGGAGAAGATAGGGAGGAGAATGGAAAAGAAGGAAGGAGGGAATGAATGAAAGAAGGATGGAAGGAAAGAAGGAAGAAAAGAAGCATAAAATAAACGAACGAATGGCCAAAGGAGCGAAAGAAAAGAGAAAGAAAGGATGTATTTAGATCAAAGGAGAAGAAAGGAAGATGGAAGAAAGATATGAAGGGAGAAAGTGAAAAAGAAAGGAAAGAAGGAAGAAAGAGAAGGGGGCCACTGGGGCCAAAACTTCGTAATGCCAAACCCAGTGAGATCAGACACTGAGGCCAGCCCCCCAAAGGCTAAACTCCATAAAGGCACACCCACACAAGCCAAATCCCTCAGGGCCAGAACTTCACACGACAGCGGGCCTACTATTCATCACAAGGGAAGTCACCACAGGAAGAACTGGCCAAGAAAAGCATTAGCTAGTAAGAGACTGGCCATCGTGAAAATCACCGGAGGAGAATTGACCAATAGATCTGTAGCCCATGTGGTGACTTCCACTGTGATGAATAAGGCAGTGGGGCAGCTGCCGTGTGAGGGTCTGACCCTGTGGAATTTGGCTTATGTGGGTTTGCCTCTGTGGAGTTTGGCCTCAGTGCATTTGATCACACTGGGTTTGGCATTACTGAGTGAAGGCTTTTTCACTCTTGATGTCTCCCCACAGGGCTGGTAGTGTCCTGACGGCTGTGGGGCAGGAGCGCCTCCCTGCCGCCGTCCCGCTCCCCGCCTCTTGGCCCACACTTGGCCTGCTCTCGACTCCGCTTGGCTACGTCGGCCCTGCACTAGGCCACGTGCCGCTGCTTCTCGATCAGCTGAGCAGTGCGGTAGTTGAATTTTTCTCCGTATACTGATATTTGATAGTGAAACCTTTACATAATCTTGATTTGTGTACGGGAAACGCGAATCGCTTCAGCTGTTAAAGGAAAAGGATGGTAGCATTGGTTGTGACCAGGAGGAACACTTGCATGTTATAGAGGCCTATGTTACTCATTTCCCTGTGGCCCTCTTGAATAAAGTGGGGGAGCTTTCAATGCCAACGGACGCAAATATATGCTACCTATTACAGTAACGAAGAGCACTGAGCGCACGATGAAATACACTGCACGAGGAGGAGGAGATCCCTGTGTGTACTGTATAATAACATGAAAATGTGTGAAGAGTTTGAAATACAGTCAGGGAAGCATATAGGGACTATAAACAAAGAAACCTTGTACTGTATCTAGTGTGTGTACTCTGCGTTCTTGTAATTTTGTCAAAGAACTAACTGGATTGGATAGGAGTTTACGAACTGGAGACCTGAAAAGAGAGAGAGAGAGAGAGAGAGAGAGAGAGAGAGAGAGAGAGAGAGAGAGAGAGAGAGAGAGAGAGAGAGAGAGAGAGAGAGAGAGAGAGAGAGAGAGAGAGAGAAGGATTATTTCGAAATACAATTATATTAACAGTTTTCTCTATAGAGATTACTAATATTTTTTTTTCATCTTTCTTGGCAGATGCTCATCAGTAAAGGGAAGCGAATGGTGGTGTGAAGAGGTTAAGGTGTCTGTAGAGGAAAAAAAGGAAGGCGTCTGAGGCATCGATACAAAAGGACGGAATATCACATGAGAGGGACAAGGAAAGCAAAAAACAGGCGAAAATAGCAGTGCGTGTGATGCTAAAGGGAGGGCTGATGAAATGTGGAGGAAGTTAATAGGGAATGTTGAAGGGAATAAGAAAATGTTTTGGAAGGAGGTGAAGAAAATCAGGAAAACACAATCTGGTAGTAAGGAACAGGTAAATGCAGAGGATGGGAGGATGTTGGTGAGGCAGGGAAGGAGGTAGGGAGAGTATTTTTGAGGAACTGCTGAATGTGGAGGTGGGGAGAACCTGAGATTGGGGCATCTGGGAGAAATACCAGAGTTAATTTAGTAGGGGAGTTAAATGAGGCAAGTGTAATGAAAGAAGCAGGCAGCAGTAAGGGAGATGAAAAGAAGAAAAGCACCAGATCTGGGTGGATGTGCAGTGGAGTGCTTGAAGGCAGGTGGGATCAGTGTCATACAGAGGTTAGTCAGATTGCCAAATGTGTGTTTTCTGACTAGCGCGGTTCCGTTGGAGTGGACAAATACATGTGTAGTTTCACTGTATAAAGGAAAAAGAGATAGGCATGAGTGCTCTACCTACAGAGGTATCAGTCTGTTGAGTGTGGTAGGTAAGGTGTATGGCATGATAATGATAAAGAGAAACAGAGAAAGTACAGATGGAGTAATATGTGATGTACAAGGAGGCTTCAGGAGAGGGAGGGGCTGTGTAGATCAGGTGCTTGCTGTAAGACAGATTTGTGAAAAATATTTAACAAAAGACAGAAGAGTATTCAGGGCTTTTAGGGGTTTAGAAAAGGCATATGACAGAAATGAGAGGGAAGGAATGTGGTATGTCGCAATGTAGGTGATGTTGTAGGTGGTGAGTTGTTAAAAGTGGTGAACAAGTTTTTTTTTTTTTTTATTACAATACATCAGGGATGTGTAATGTCACCATGGCTGTTTAACATTTACATGGATGGTGTGGTGGGGGAAGTTAATACTACAATGCTGGGTGGAGGACTGGGTCTGGTAACAGCAGAGGCTGAAGAAAGGAGTGTGAATCAATTGGTGCTTGCGGATGACACAGCATTGGTGGACGGGTGTATAGAAGAAAACTGAAGGTTAATATAGTAAACAGTAACGTAATGAGGTGCACTAGAGAGGCAGGAGGTAGGATGAATGTAAAGCTGAATGATGAGGAACTGGAGGAGCCATAAAACAGCACGTTAACATGGCGTCTTCACTCAGAAACATATGTCGCGCAGCCTGACAAACACAAGCTCATCACTTATCTCCTCAGTTCTCCACCACTCTTCACTTTCCTCTTGCCTTCTTTCCTCCCCCTTTCCATAATTAGGGTAGAGTATGTCAATACAGTGGCCGTTACCAAGAAGACAGTTGCATAATAAACTTTGCATAAACGTTATAAGTGCACGGACATTATTCAAGAAGAGGCTGGATAAATTTTACGGGTTTTGATGTCAGTATGTTTTGAAGAGGTCTGGAGCTGCTTTAGTGAACTGGTCAACTGTAGTCTCCACATTTTATCGTGTTCTTAATGCCTGGTACGATAAACATAAGTCCTTAACTCTATAATTTACACCAGTCGTGTATACGCTTATATACAATCACTATTATAGGCTGTCAAAATACATCTATATAAAGACTAGCTAAAATCTAATGCTATATACAGTTACGTATCAAACACTATGATTTTTTCTATATTATTTTAGTTAGCCCTAAAAATATGCTTTCTGTAGCTAATTTTTGTTATAGAAAACGAATATATCAGCGTAAACTATAAATATTACGGGTGCATCACCACTACTTGCACTAAGGTCTCTTTCAAAATACTCAAGAAATCCAGTACTTTAAAAACTGAGGGAAGGAGTATGTCAAGGCTCAGTGAATCAACTAAAGTCATAACGGTAATATACGAGTAATGGCAATAACATAACCCGTCATGACATCGTGTTCGCCCTGTATTAATGCTCGTGAGGTATATACTCTTGGCGCGCCTTCTCTCTCACGCGCACACACACGCACACGCACACACACACACACTATGGTAAGCTCATCTTTACCTTAGTGCATATGGCGATGCTAGAACTCTGATGTAAGAACAGCAGTGCAGTGTTCATTCGTGGTGTTGCGTGCTGGCGCTGCCAAGTGTGATGTGTCGCAGACCGGCAGACGCTTGACCGAACGCACGTGGGGTGGCTTCCCCTGGGACCCAGCACCTGAGTGTCCCACGGGGATGTAATTTGTTCTTTGATTGGCTGGGTGGAGAGGGCAGGGCAAGAGAGGTCACCGCTAGAGACTGGAGTGGCTCAGTGGCCGACTGGCCGGGCAAGACTTATAGTTGGTGTTTGTGCTTCGTGGAGTGGTGAGTGATGGCTGGATGTCAGCACCGCGGAATCAAATGTGGGATAATTCTAGTGGCGACGCTGCTCCTAGGCAATGTTTGTTGCGCCTGGTAAGCCCTGACTCCTTATCATGGTTACTTAAGTACAGTGACGACTACTGGCGGGTCGTGAAAACAGCTGAGACATAGTATAACACTCCACCCGTATCTTTGCAGGCTGGCTGGCAACGTGCTTTTCTCCGGACCCGAGGTGAGTGGCGTACTCTTCTTTCCGCTTCTTGTAGTGACGACCTCGTGTCACACTGTACTATTCTCTTCTTGATTACAACCATAACTTTGCTGTGGCGTGCTGCACTCTTGGGTCTGCAGTATATACTGTATTACATAATTATAGTCTCTTTTTCTCTCTCTCTCTCTCTCTCTCTCTCTCTCTCTCTCTCTCTCTCTCTCTCTCTCTCTCTCTCATGCGCGCACCAAGCATGCAAATCAACACATTCAGTTTCTTCAACATGGAGACAAACGTAGTGGCCCGGTGAGGAGCGGGACAAGTGCATCCACCATTCCTGGGGACACAGGCTCCCTGAGGGAACATCACAAGGAACACAACGGGAGTGCTGCCAGAGTTGTGAGAAATGTAAAAGTTGTATTGCGTTTACAAGTAATATTAATGTGTATCAGCGTTCAGAGAATGAAGTCATATCAAGATGGAGTGGAGGACGCAAGGTGTGAGGCTGGCGGGCGTGTGCTCGGTGTGTGCGCGTGGCCTAAGCAGCTGAGCTCGTTCCTTTTTTCTCTACTCCCATCCCCCTTAATGACTCGCCCATCTGCTAATCCGTAATCCCCTCCACCCCACCTGACCGCCCGTCCCAAGGTGTTTATTAAACCGCTTTGCTCCATCCCTGCAGCCCTGCCCTAAATCTTACTCCTGTGTCTTTCCGTCTCCCCTTCTCTAAATTCTTCATTATTATCATTTTAAGAATTCTGCCTATCAGACATTGCGATCGTGACACAGACATTAGGATCATCAAGCGACCCACGCGTGTCTTGTGCTCCTGATGCACGATCCTGATCTCTTTAATTACTTATTTATTTATTTTGATTTGCCCCAACTATACGGCGATATCATCGTAGTCTCTCTCTCTCTCTCTCTCTCTCTCTCTCTCTCTCTCTCTCTCTCTCTCTCTCTCTCTCTCTCTCTCTCTCTCTCTCTCTCTCTCTCTCTCTCTCTCTCTCTCTCTCTCTATATATATATATATATATATATATCCATCAATCCTTGAAGTCACTGATGAGGAGCTTGTACAACATTTTAACAAAGTATTTAACAAATTATATCATATAATTTCCAACACCGTTGTTGCCTTCCACATTTGTTTTCAGCGGTATATTTTCATTTACATAAATTTTGAAGTAATATGTTTCTTTGTATGGGGGTATGCAGGCTGGCGGGCCCATGGAGCAGAGCGTGGTGTGCGGGATACAGCTGGCCCTGAAGGGATGCCAAACGCAGATGAAGTGGCACCGATGGGGCTGTCCCGAGGGAGACTTCAATAAAATGTACGCTTTCAGCTTGTGCATAGTGAAACATACCGATAACTGAAAAAAAAAAGTCTTCTTCAGTTATATGAATTATATTGTTGAGTTACAAATGTTCCCGACAGGCACGGCAGCAGGACAGCGACAAGGGAAAGTAGCCTGGTGCACGCCATCACCTCAGCCGGCGTGACCTACGCAGTCACCAAAAACTGCTCGCGGGGTCTCATCAAAGGCTGTTCTTGTTCTGAGGGCGGCTCTCGCTCCCAGCGAGACTGGAAGTGGCAAGGATGTTCTGATGATGTCCACTTCGGCTCACAGGTGGCTGAGCGCTTCCTCGACTACCTGGAGATGGCACAGGACGCCCCGGCCCTTGTCAATCGACACAACAATCGATTAGGCAGAATGGTAAGTGTTATACTGATTTTCAGTTCTAAGCGACCCATCCCAGGTTACTCCACAAAGTTCATATCTGAGAGCCATTTTTTTTCTATTCATCTTACGACCAGCAACACACAGTATAACCTTTCATAAGTGTATTGCTCATAATTAAATTACTTTCAGTACTCCAGTAGTACACATTTATTTATTTATTAACAAACGGCTTAAAACAGCATAATAACTGTTCTGTTCACGTATCCCCAGGCTGTGGCACAGGCCCTGCGTTTGTCATGCAAGTGTCACGGAGTGTCGGGTTCCTGCACAACTAAAACTTGCTGGCGGCAGCTGCAGGCCTTCACTGCCGTGGCGGAAGTTGTGGGACGTAAGTACCGAAGGGGCGTAAAGATCAAGGACATCAATGCCCTTCTGGAGCACTCCTCCCAGGACACACGAGGAGACGCAACCCAGCACAGAGGCTCCCTCGCTCGACCCCGTCACCTTGCTTACCTCAATGACTCGCCTGATTACTGCCAAGTCAACACCACGACTGGTAAGTCAGTTGTCTATACTCTACTCGTATAGCGTACATGAACGAAATGACTTCAAGATCATAGTAGAAATGTTCTCTATTGTTAATAGCTTTAGTCTCCACACTGCTCACCCTACCCCATCCTCGTGCAGGCTGGTCAGGGACTGTTGGACGGAGGTGCTCGAGGAAAAAGGGTGCCGGGGTCACCAGGACAGAGAGGAGGTCCTGCAAGACCCTGTGTCGTGCCTGCAACCTTGCAGTAGACAAGAATGTCTCCAGGATAGCCGTCCCCTGCCGGTGCCGTTTTCAGTGGTGCTGTAAGGTGAAGTGCAGCACATGCCTCAAGAGGAAGGTCACACTCTCCTGCAGCAACATGCAGCTTCAGTGACGCCACCACTGGCTGGTGCCTCCTGCTGCTATGAGTGGCCAAACACGATCTCATTATCATTACATATCATGTATATTTAATTATTATCACGAGACCTCATAAAACTCATTGCCTTGATGCAATAGCGTATCTTTTATTCCAAATATACACAAATATGAAGTACTAATATGTCCTTAGAGTGAAGTCACATAAGTAATGTTCTCCAGAAGAAGTAATTCATCCCGGCAACACCAAAGTGGCAGATACTCGCCTACTTTTGCAATGCATGTCTCATGAGTTCTTCCAAGCTTGCAGTGTGGCAGTTTCAATCTAAGCTACACTGTCAGGAAACGTTATTTTTTTCTTACTAACTCCTAATACCATAACTAATTCAGGACGCAGAAACTTAAACATAAGAATGTACTCATTCAGGGTATTTCCTAAGGTGAGCTTTGGAATAATATTTGAGGTTGTTGTGTCTCAACTGCAAATATCGTAATGCAGGCAAATACAAACAAAACTGAGAGCAGAGCTGTAAAGTGGATTCACGAGACAAGATCACAGTTACATTATGTATATAGTATAGTGTATGCTACTGACATGACTACGTAATCATACATACCAGATTTTGATATTCAATAAAGAGTCATCGATTCATGATCACAATACTAGAACACTACAACATGTCACAACGTTTGACTATATGTACAGTACCGTGTGGTAGTTATTCAGTGATTTTAGTGTTAACACTCGTAAAAACCGTTAATTCATTGGTATTCAGGCGTAAAGATATCCCAAGAAAGAAAGGCGATACACGGTTGCTAAGGTCGGCTTCTCTCATTGTTAGAGTGGTCTGCAAGGCGCTCCGACAAAAGACGAATCAGTACAAAACAACAACGACTCTTATCTCTAACTTCAGCGTGCGAGCATAAATTGTACTATTGTACTCAGCGCTCCCTCCTCCCCCGCTGGAAAGACAAAACTAGAGACTGGAACACTCCCAGGACTGTTGCCTATGTTTTACAAAAATCGCAAATTTCGTGTCAAATAATAGGTAAGGAAGTAAATGAGTCCTAATCTAAAAAAATAAATTAGTATTAATCGATAAAAAAAAAGGAGCATAAGAACCAACGTAAATAAGAATAGTGACAGAGGTTACTATATTGTACTTACAAGATGAACGCAAGCCCTTCCGTCCGGAAATCGTCCTTGGGAACCTGTTTGCCGAGCCACGTGGATTGCTTGAACGTGTCGACTGACCAACGAAAGGCTGCTGCACCTGGTGCAAAAGAAAAGCTCTTCAGCGAACCACAAGCAAGGCAGACTGATAATTTTCACTACATCTACACTTGGAAGAGAAAACAAATGCATCTCAGTTAATTGGGGGGGCTCAGTGTTTTTAAATTTGTTTCTAGTTTCCTGCTACATATTTTGCTTGAAACATTTTCCACTGGTTTCTACAGGGACTAATGTTTCATCTGATAAATTCGGAAAAGAATCAAGGAAGTATTATTTGTGCTGTAGGGATGTTGTGTTACTTCAAGATTTCCCGTCAAAAGTCAAAACAACTGTGTAAACACATGATTACAGCAATAGATTGTTCCGAAGCTTCTTAAAAAGAAATCACAGCAATTTAATTTGCGATAATGTTCAGTAAAGGTGTTGCTTGTAGATACTGATCTTTGAGACAGTGCTTAATAAGGGCGTGTTCACTGTGCAGCAGCTCCATGGAAAAGTGATCACGTATCAGCTGTTATGGAGTGAAGAGAGGAAAGGCGTCAGTGCGACAGGATTTGCTTGTGCCCGACACGCTCGCCACCAATCAGCGGCAGTCTCGCACTGACTCGCCTTGGATCACGTTTACTTTAATTATTTATTTATTTAATTTTTTTTTTATTTATTATTACTATTATTTATTTATTTTTTTCAAGTATCTGTTGTGTCCAAACTTATGGGCTCCCCTGTCTTGTAATTCTAGAATATCATTGGCTGAGCCTGTGACGAAACCCTCACACAGCGCTGAAGTCATTTTAGGTAAATAAAGGTCATCACTGTAGGAAAAGAATGCATGCTTATTGTATTAAATCTAAGATTAGAAAACGTCACTTGCAATGATTAGCGCCTTCCTGGTGTACGAGTATTTCTGAGTAGCAGTGTGCATAGTGGTGCATTGTTCATCCATTTCAATTAGTACTGGAGAGTCTGCGTGCCAGTAATAGCGTTCTTTTTTAAATTGTATCATTGTCATAAAAAAAAAAACTAATAAAGCGTCATAGAAAACGGCGAGTGGAATAAACTGCCATTAGTGCAAAACTTGAATTCGGTCCTGTGTCCATGATTCCATGATTCGCGTCTCACTTCAACAACTTCAAACAGGCTCTGCGTAGTGGAAGTCATCCGGGATTTTCAAGTGTTTTCATGACAGTGATGGTAGATTAACAAGGATTCTGCATCGTGAATTGGAAAAGAAAAAAGAAAAATGGAAGTTAAACTAATCATCTCAGTAGATTCTGAAAATAGTTCTAATGAAAACCCAAAACGTGTAACAGGGGTGCACCGAATAGTCTGTTCGGAAGGATAGGCTGTCGGATAGTGATTGTTATTCGGTGCTCGGTAGCCGAAAGGATATTTCACGTATCTGACCGGATAGATCACATAATTGCAAGAACAGAATAACAGTCAATAATTTGCTTGAAGTGCAAGAATACCAAGAGAGACAGATAAAATCTAATCACTATTTTTGACGACAGAGCAAACCTTTATTCTTTATTTGATGACAACGGGAGGTCTATGATCCACAAAATAATTCAGCACTTGACGCTCACTGGGAGAATTTTCTACCATTTTGGTGAAGAAACAGGAGCATCTCTCCTCTTTTTGGCAATCAGACAGTAGTCCACTACCTACAGCACACCTTCATTTTGGTGAGTTGTGCGCTCATTTATCAATCATGAACCCATATTTTTGTCAAAGGGTTAAGACCATAATTATATTCTTGTCCTAAACATACGAAATATCCCACTTAACCAGTCCAGTACCTACTGCTCACATGCCTGCAAGGGATCAAATGTTCATTATAGCCATGACGCTAAATTAGGAGCTTCTAACTTACCAAGCATTACTAATATATAACCATTATACCGAACAATACCATATATTGATGACCAAATAAGAACTACGGTATAAAAAAGATAATCAACAAAGCTCACACTTGCAATCCTGCCGCAGCTGTTGTGCTCGTACGTACACATAGCAGAGTTGATCTCAGGCATCATTATTCGCCGGCAAAATACAAGCGTTCGGACTAGAGTTTCGAGTTATTATAATTAAACTGCAACTATGCTATGCGTACGTTAATTTTATATTAAATAGGTGTTATTTAAATGGATGTTACCTTACCCACAGTTTTTATATCATCATGTTATTCTAGACCCATTCATGAGAATTAATTTTTTAACACAAACTATTTTCTTATCAGTAAGTTACCAGTTTGTCTAGTTATTCAAAGGGGGCACCACCGTGAAATGGGGGGCACCCGGGGAAGCACAGCCCTAAAATGGGGGAGCACGTGCTCTCGTGTTCCTTCCCCCCACCACTACAGTTCCGCCACTGGGATACTGTGTTGGCTGAAAAAAAGAAATTTAAAAGAAAAGTAAAAACAAAATAAACATAATTTGTTGAAAAAGATGAATTGTCAAACATTTCTTTCATATATTTCAGTTTTGCTCTTCATATCGTAAAAAAAACGATATTTCCGTTTTAAAAAGAGTATATTTTGTATATTCATTATCATGTTTCTTATCATTCACGTTTATATATAATTGCACGTGTATATTGAATAATGTTATGTATTTCTTACGAATATTACATAGATCAGTTAAAACAGAGAGAGAGAGAGAGAGAGAGAGAGAGAGAGAGAGAGAGAGAGAGAGAGAGAGAGAGAGAGAGAGAGAGAGAGAGAGAGAGAAGAGCCTGGTCCAAATGATTAATTAATATGCAAAGCTTGGACTAGTATTAATGATCACATGCAGTCTTGGTCAGATCACTCATGACTAAATAGCGTTCAGTTAGTGTGACATTATTTATGAAATACAATGTTTGGATTTATTATTGCCAAAAGTACTGGTCATCTAGAGTACTGCGAGTGACCCACGGCACCATCAGGCCACCAAGAGCATGTATTGTATCACTCATACAGGGAAGTCTGTGAGGCTGTGGATCATGACGGTTACTTTGATATAATACATTAATTTCATGGTAATACATCTCAGTGAGCGCATCTAACCAGGGGGCTTTCGAGTCTATCAAACACCACAGGACAGCGAATGAAATTTGCAGCTGGTTTAGGGCGCGGTTTACTCTTGTAGTAGGGTAGTGACAGTTTAAGTTAATAGAATGAAATCTTAGACAGGCTGCGTCACTCGAGGAATTCCTAAGGGTACGTGACTGTCAGTGTTAGTCGCTATATCAGACAAGAACCTCTATTTATAACCAAAAAATTATGTAAGTATAGCACCATATAAAGACTTCTTTCACTATCAATAATAATACATGCGGACTTGATTAATCATACAGACCACACATGGTTTCTCTATATACATATTACGACTCAGTTAATGACTCCTAACAAAAGATTGCTACATAGTACAGAGCAATGATCTAAGAGCTAGAAATAGAATGAAAAGACAATGACTACATCCCGTTTAAAGTCCGTGAATACTAAATAATGACCTTTAACCTAGCACACTCATGGGTAAAACTATTTATACATGTTCTTATTGTCTTTGTTATTCATCCACGTCACCTGTGAGGCCTCCTTATGATCCAAACAGTCTCTCACAGTCCGCTGGAGGAATGTTGTGAGCACCGCCTCGGATATTCCATCACGACACCACGACTGTGTGGTACATTGCCACACCCGTGACACTCATAGCTGATGGAAATACCGCCCGATATGAGGCATATGAGGCATCTCCTGACGCTACGCTCCTCCCGCTGCCTACGCCTTTCCTTATTTACGGAAAAAAATGCAAACCGTAGACAGCTCTTTTCAATGTTTCCGTTAATACCAAGTGTATAATTGCAATTATCATGATTCATGAAAACTTACTCAGAGGATAGGCCGGCAAGACGCCCTTAGTTGATAAACTTTCACTTACTTTGTGATGTCATTGTCAAGACATTATTGACAGTTACAGCATTACGTCACTCTGCCGGAAGCGGTTCCCTCACACATTCAGCTTGACGCAGCCACTCGTTTCCGAGGAACCGTGTCCGCCGCTGCCTCCCGCCCTGCCCTGCCTAAGTGAGTGTGGACGGTCAAATTCAAGTCTGAACGTACACAGACACCGAGTGACTGATGTGTTGTGAAGCAAAGCATTAAATAGTTACATTGTTCACACAGTTGTCTGGCTGCATAACAATGTTAATCGTGTTGATTTGATTTATCGTTCATGGAATTCACTTTTCATATTCGTGTTATCACAAACTATTCTACAGAACAAAAGGTCCCACCTAAACTGTGGGTACTGTAGAAATTTTATAACTACATAAAAATTGTTAAGGTCATAATAGACTACAAGGATTCCCAATGTGGGCATCACAACGCCAGGAACCACGAGGAGTGTTTGCTGGGGTCCACGAAACAACGAGGAAAATTGTGTTTGAAAATGAAACTGCAAATTCCACACCAATATACTTGAAGCTCCTAAGTGTTCACTACTTTCTCTATAGATACTGACAATATTATATTCATTATTACTAATAATAATCAAACATAGAAAAATACATGAGGGAAGCATGGTGAATATCATATTGCCATGGAGCCACACAAACAAACAAAAAAATAAATAAATAAATGAAAAATAATAATAATTAATAAAATAAGTAAATAAATAAATAAATAAATAAATAAAAATAAATAAATAAATAAATAAATAAAATAAACTGATAAATGAAATAAGTAATCAATAAATAAATAAGTAAAATAAAGAAAGAAAGAAATAAAGAAAGAAATAAAGAAAGACGAACAATTTTTCTATGGCAATGAATTACAGCCAATAATAATAACTGAGAAGATTGATACCACTTGATGTTTAGCTTGGCGGTCTAGCTCGACAATCATTGTCCAGTGATGGCGCCCGTGCCTATCGGCCTGAGAGTTTACCTGTGTGCGGCCAGGCCGCCGCCTCGTCTCCACTCTCACTCACTAACTCTTGACTTTCCCTCCAGGGGAAGCATCACCATGTTGCCGGGTCACCTACTTAGGCTGCCCGCCTACACCGCTCTGCTGTTTCTTGTGCGCCACGTTTCAGCAGAACGTAAACAGCCGATTTCCAACGATCCCCATCACCAAGGTGAGTAAACTTGTGGGAAGCCCCGAGGGAGGACAGAGCGGGCAGGGTGTGTGATGGCCGGGGTATTGTGCGTTTAGCTATGTAGTTAGTTACTCACTGTACATGATAGTAATGATGCCTAGTGAAGACCAAAATTAAATATGACTCTAATATAAGTGTTACCACGAACAGTTTTATCAGCAAGCCTAAACAGCTTCAGTTGTGAGTCTTGCGGATCTTCTGAGCTATTACAACCGTCCATGGCAACGAAGACTGTCAATCCCCTACTAGTCAATTACGTGCATGACAGGAGTCTTCTTGAAAGTCTCCTGACATGTGTAATGTGTCATGAGAGAGAGAGAGAGAGAGAGAGAGAGAGAGAGAGAGAGAGAGAGAGAGAGAGAGAGAGAGAGAGAGAGAGAGAGAGAGAGAGAGAGAGAGAGAGAGAGAGAGAGAGAGAGAGAGAGAGAGACTTTATTACATTCCACTTGTTGTTTATACACCTATCTACAATATCTGTCTACTTTGAAGAGTTCTGGGTTAGAAGCATTGTTTGTGTCAGTGCAATGCAAGATACGTGCCACCAACTAGGCGCCACGTACAGCTGAATTGTGCACTGTGAACAAGTCACCTATGTAAGCTACATATTATTAGCTGGTCTGCTTCACTCAGGTAGGCGAGGCTCGAGGGGAAACGTGTACGGCGGAAACAAAGTGTAACAAACATTTGGTCTCTTTCGTCAGTATGGAATTTCCAACTATGTTTCGTGTTAACATCCAAGGCGTACCTTTCACAACACCGTGACTTCAGTGGTGATGGTGGAAATGGTGACGACGCCTTGCTAGCCTCTTTCATAAGGACCATTTTCAAAGACCATAGACATGGCTAATCTTTTCTTTAGAGCTTTTTTTTTTTTTTTTTTTATATATAGAATCAAACCATAAAATCAAGAAAACTCCCTTGAAAACCTTGATGATGATGATGATGATGATGATGATGGTGATAATAATAATGATAATAATTAGCATTATTGTTATTATTATTATTATTATTATTATTATTATTATTATTATTATTATTATTATTATTATTATTATTATTATCATTATCATCATTATTAGTTTTATCATTATTATTATTACTGTTATTAACATTGTTATCATAATTATCATAAATTTTATAATTGTTAACATTATCAGCATCATCATAATAACTATTGTTGTCATTATTGTCATCTAAGCACTATAATCATCGCCATCACAATCATGATCTTCATTAGAGGTACTATTTTAACTCTGCAACCTTACACACACATTATAGCTACTTATCTTCACGCTCATTGATATTCAATAGAGAGAATTTTCCTGTAACGTAACCCAGCATGCATAACTTAACACATGATGAGTGAGTGACACTGGTGACCCTGCACAGGCAAAGGAGCGTTCTGCCCATTCCTGGTAGAGGTGGGGGAGGGGCACGGCCTGGCGCGTGTCACCCTCCAGGACTACCTTATATTCTCCCTGAACCCCAACTTGCCTGTCATGAGTATGGAGTTTGTCGGGGACGATGTGTTGTACAAGGTGAGTGAGACTGAGGAGGAGGAGGAGGAGGAGGAGGAGCTAATGAAGAAATAAAAAAAAATGTCAATAACAATGATAATGGCTGTGACAATTTAAAGTATTTTCACGCACTTGATCTCCCTTATTCCCGTGACTCTGCTGCAGGCCACAGTGGACGGCACGATGGTGCAGCTGTTCAAGTGTGACGTGCACGAGGCCCAGTGTGAAATGGTGAACGAGGGCGGGTCCAAAAGCAACGACCTCCTGGTGCCAAACAAATGGAACAAAATTTACGTGAAGTATAACAACGGCGAGGTAGGAGGGTGGTGATGGTGCTGAAAGGCTATTATATTCTTTTTTTAGTTCATACATTGAAATTATGGCAATGATGCGTCTTTAATGGGATTTTTAAAGCGTTTACTGCTTGTGTGCTTTACCAGTATTGCATTATTTGTTATGTTGCATTTTTTTCACGCCTAACAATCATTTGTGTGTGTGTGTGTGTGTGTGTGTGTGTGTGTGTGTGTGTGTGTGTGTGTGTGTGTGTGTGTGTGTGTGTGTGTGTGTGTGTGTGTGTGTGTGTCCTGTCCTCACCCCAGATAACCGTGGACGTCAATATGAAGGCCAGCGTAATGGGCGGTCAAGTGACGATGAGCAAAGAACCCATCAAGAGCAGCGGCGTCATGCAAGTGACCTTCATAGTGCCCCCCGCCACGCCCTCCTACCACGCCACGCTCGAGATTCCCTGTTCCGGTGAGTGAGTGAGTGAGTGAGTGTGTGTGTGTGTGTGTGTGTGTGTGTGTGTGTGTGTGTGTGTGTGTTACCATGTCTTGAGTACCCTTAGCTAAACATTATGATCGCTGCTTAGATCTGTTAGGTACAACACATATCCTGTTTACTAATGACAGATAATATATATTAAGTAAAAT
Organism: Scylla paramamosain; assembly: GCF_035594125.1. Taxonomy (NCBI): domain Eukaryota; kingdom Metazoa; phylum Arthropoda; class Malacostraca; order Decapoda; family Portunidae; genus Scylla; species Scylla paramamosain. The sequence goes on along the minus strand of NC_087156.1, from coordinate 32,202,277 downwards.
ACATATCCCAGCTTTTTCTTTCTTTATTTATTTTAATTTTTGCCAGTGTACTGAACGACTCATAGGCAGCCATTGTTATCACGACCATGTATTATATAACTGGACATCTAGAACAGGTGGCGATGTCAGCTGACGTCTCCTAAAAAGACACGCAGATTACTTGAATAAGAACCGTAAAGATACTGTTATGTGCAGACTTTATTATTTCCTTGGGAAAGGAAAGTCACATGTAAGCTATTCCATGTATTAACTGAGTGTACTATACATCCGCTGAATGGATTACAGACGGGATGCCAGAGATACAGACGGAGCTCCCCATCCTGTCCCCCGCCCCGGTTAGCACCACCACCACAGCCCCACAGCCTTTAGCCCGTAAGTATATGTACCTCGCAATGTAAGGAGCTGCCTATCTGATACTACTGAAATTACTGACAGTCTTGTGCTGCTGCCAGAAACATGACTGATGGTGGCACACACCTGCTGATGACTGATTATGTTTCCCCACAGCATACAAGAAATGTCCCATGTATCGGGTGGAGATGAATCATCCTTCGGTCCCTGCTCCTGTGTTTAACAACCTAACATTGGCACTGTACCCGAACCACCCTTCACTGCATCTCATCATCGCCAATGAGATCCACTATTTCAAGGTGTGTACAGAGTCATTTCTTTAATTCCGCCCTTATCTATTGGGGCACGCTACTGGGTTGAGTGGGAGTCTTTCATTTCGGAAATATTTCTAGCATTTCATCAACTCTCTCTCTCTCTCTCTCTCTCTCTCTCTCTCTCTCTCTCTCTCTCTCTCTCTCTCTCTCTCTCTCTCTCTCTCTCAGCCGATTGACCTATACATTTCCTCCAGGGAGACGTCTGTTACTGGTGTGTCTCAGATCCGAAAACCTTAAAACTTACACACTACAATATTAAGATTCCATAGCTCTGAATGATGGATTTTACACTATCATCCGAGACTTCTTTACCTTGTGAGGGCAAACATGATGATCAAGAGAACACTACCACCACCACCAACAACAACATCTACAACACCTTTACCGCCACCACCAACGACAACAACGACAACAACGACAACAATCGTACAGGTCCAAATGTCAAAGATGAACACAGATATGCTAAGTGACAGTTTAAAAGCATCACACACACACACACACACACACACACACACACACACACACACACACACACACACACACACACGTAAATATAAGTAGACATAAGTACCCTGAATTACGGCCTGAGTTACGGGCATAAGTCTGGCATTCATTCTTTTCGCAGATAAATAACCAAGTATGACATTGTACAATATACCGTATAGGTGAGTGGGTGAGGGACGCAGGAGGATAAGAATCGAGGGGCGGAAAAGGCACTCGGTGTGGGGATGCGTGGTTCATGCGTCCGCGGGGGGGGGGGGGGACAAGCGAGTGTGTTAAGGAGACTTCGCTGTGGGTTATGAGATTCATTATGACAAGAAGACGCTAAGTTACTGATGCATCGGTTACCTTCAACAGGTTGAAGTGCATGGCTCGAGTGTGAAGCTGCTGGAGTGCCAAGTGACGGGCCAAAGATGCGAGTTCAAGGATGAAGTTAAGCTTTCCATCGAACCTAAAAAGTGGAATTTTGTTACTATTTCTCTACAGGATAACAAGGTAAGTGTGTGTGTGTGTGTGTGTGTGTGTGTGTGTGTGTGTGTGTGTGTTTTACAGTCATTTGAGGTATTATCAAGACAATTCTCAACACAGAGAGACACAACACTGGGAGGCTCCTTCAGGAGCCTCCCAGTGTTGTGCTTAATTTCTTCACGGGTGAGGCCTGTGCCTGTGGATCTGTCAGCCTGCCCAGCTTCTCGCTGACTAGTACCTTCATGACGACGCTTTAGGTGACTGGGCATTGCTACTTCACATTTATGAAGGGATTATATAGATCGATAACGAGTTATACTCTGGCAATCCAGATTTCCAAATTCACAAATATAAATATAAATATTTACCGGTCTTTCACAGTTTTGTAAGCATGAAACTGATAAAGGGTGGAATTACTGATATATATATATATATATATATATATATATATATATATATATATATATATATATATATATATATATATATATATATATATATATATATATATATATATATATATATATATTCTTTTTTTTTTTCTCTTAACGCACTGACCAGACGTTCACTTTTTGTTCTTCCAGATCCTCGTAAACATACGAGTGAACGAGGGGGAAGGAAATGTGCTGATGGCACATATGCCTTCGACCAACCGCAAAGGTCTCACTGTGACCGCTTACGTCCCGGAAGAGTTGCAGATTTTAGATGCTCGGTATTACTCCGTGGCCTACGTCAACGTTAAGTGTGAGAGTAAGTGGCGCCCAGTTATGTGAGGAAAGACATGCATCTACTACGTACTGCTTGAGTCTCAAGAATAACTTTTATGCAAACATGGTTTAAGAAAGCAACAATACATAGAATGACTAACTAAATCCTTGCTTATTCATAATCTATACAACTTTACAATATATGTTGTCGTTTGTTATATCATAAATTATTTGCAATGCCTTTCTGATTCATTACGGTCAATTTCTCTGTGTCCTGTCTTGGTATGAGAGGCAAGTGAAGGAAGGTGGTATTTAGCGAGGGAGCTTCATACGCCGACTGACCACAATGATCCTGTCCTTCCCTTGCAGTCATTGAACAGAGGACGACGTGGCCAGTATATACCTTCACCACCACCCCAAAAGGCCTGCCCACCAATGCACCAATCGTGGGTGAGTACGCCACACACACACACACACACACACACACACACACACACACACACACACACACACACACACACAGATAATAGTTAGAAGTACTCCGTCAGATCTTCCACACCCCAAGATCTTATTCCTTAAACTGTGTGCGCACAGATGCTGAAAAGTGAGTAAAGCCGCTATCACACTAGAACGTATTTCTTTCGACCGTCGACTCTCGATCATCAGACATCGGATACTAGCGTTGACTCCGCCTAGAACACACACACACACACACACACACCGCCTTCTACCCTCTTCCTTTGACTTGTATCACAGCAAATATGGCGAACATGCTTACAAGAGATGCTAATGACATACCAAAGTTAATTAATTTGTGAAGCGGATGAAATGTTATATTCAGTTCATTTTGATTTGGGTTACACCCTGCACGGTTAGGTTAGGTTAGGATTGCGTCCCACAGGGTCAGGGGCCGCAAGATTAAATTTTTGATTAGGCATGCCTAATATTCTTTTTTTTTTTTTTTTTCTTAAAAGTTATAGGTTTAGATATAATGAGTATTGGTGAAATCAGTATCCTATCCTAGACTCTTCTTAAGATCTGAAGAGTTTACTTCCCTCAAGGCCGGCAGGTTCCCCACCATTTCAATAAGGGATTCCGCAGCATTTCTCCGCCATCTTATTCTTCCCTCTGAATTGGACATGTTGTTTGTCACCTCTTTGGTTTGAGAAACATGCAAAACAACAATCAAAACAATGCTTGAACTTATTCAGTTGGTTCTTCTACGTGTATATTGATAATTTTCCCTCCTTATTTTCACTCGCCTAGCTTTCATAATGGTACGTAATAAATATAATTTGATATGTTTCTATGATCTGAGATCTAATGTTATAAATATCACCATGATATTATGATCTTAATATTGATCTTGATGCTACAGGTGGCTTGGGATTGCTCCTGAACCACGCCTTTAGAACGGCAACTCATTTAGAAGAGAAACAAACAAAACAAACAGAAAACGAACAGTGCCCTCCACACGACTGGTTCCCACACTGGCACACCACATTCTCTCCAGGAACCCCTTCATTGTCTCGATCATCCTTTCATTCGTCTCTCTGCACCGTCCCACCAGCAGCACCGTCCATTCCCTTCCTGTCTTCTCCACTTTTTCATTCCTTCTATAACCTAGCTCAGTCCGAATCACTCGCATCATCTCTCTCCTGTTACTCTGACAGTCCAGCATCATGTGTTACACTGTCTCATCCTCTCTCATGTCACACATCGGGCACTCTTTGCTGCGGAACTCATACCATCTGTGATTTCTTATACACCCATACACTGTGTCCTAACTCGGAAGAGATCACCACACAGGCTTCCATAATACCACTTTTCATACGTTGGGACCTTTTTTCTTCTTGCACCATTTCAAGGTTTGCCTTCGTTCTATCTCGTTCTTCCCATTCATTCAGTCCCACACACTTCACTTTTCTGTCTCTCACTTTTCAATTTTCTCAAATCCTATTCAGCTTCCTCTCCGCCTCCTTTCGTTATTCTTTTTCCCTTCTAAGCTTTCGCATGATGATGCTACGAAGAGCACATTCCAGCGCCATTTTAGATCCTTACCGTCGACCAAGGAACGTATAGAATCCTTGCCGTCGACTGTCAACGCTGCTTCTCAAATGACCGGGCAATATCCAGCGACGCGTGCAAGGGCGGTCAAAAGACGAACATTTATGTGACTACTACCCGAATGGGCCAACATATCTGATAACTTCCAAAGCACCCGTTAATTAATCTCGTTCAGCGTGCGTCGCGGCGAGCAGGCTGAATAGTATGCCCTGTATGTACAATTCTTTTATTCCTTTTCACACCGCGTGCCACTGTTTTCAGCAAGCTTTTGCCTGTTCGTCATTTCATAGTCGTTCACCCGACACACATATACACACGACTACACAGCACTGTTTTGGTAACACTCAATGCGAACCAGGCCAATCATGTACAGTCTTGAAAGAAAAGAAGAAAAAAAAAAATACATAGTAGTAGAAATGATTAAGTAAAACTCGCCTTACTAAGACTTGTCCTTTCTCTCCTATCAACAGAAACCACCACGGACCCTAGTACATCACCAGGACTCTCTCGCGATTTGGGCATAGTCATCGGTGTGTTGGTGGCAGTGTTAATCATTATTGCCTTGGCAATCATCATTTCCACTGTGGTGAAGAAACGACGCTCAGCTGCCATCAGCGAACAATCGCCGCTTCAGAATCAATTCCAACAGCAAGATTAATACTGAGATATCGAACTTCATAATAAGAGGCACACACTACTTGAGAGAGAGAGAGAGAGAGAGAGAGAGAGAGAGAGAGAGAGAGAGAGAGAGAGAGAGAGAGAGAGAGAGAGAGAGAGAGGTTAAGGGATAGTATACCAAGAAAATCAAACTTCAGGCCATCTTTCACCTGATAGTTTATTTTTCTCTTTCATCTATATGTACATGTATATGTATGTACAGCGGACCAATATCGCGTTGGCTTCACATTGGTGACATCATGCCGTCTCCTCTCATTTTACCTCCATGTGTTCATCTTAGGAAGTACATGTACGAGTATGTCACTTGCGTTTTTGCTTAATAAAATTGATAAGTTCATTGAAAAGAAGACTTTTTAATGTTGTGATTCCCCTATTAGTACATGGAAAATAAAACTTGATAGAATAAGGGAAAAAAAAAATGTATGGGCGCTAAATACGATTCTAATATAGCTGTGTGATATCCTTAATAAAATTGTGCCGTTAAAAAAACGCGGTCACGTATTTATTTTAATAATGTAATTTAACTAACTTAATAATGTAATTCAACTAACAAAAGGGCATAAATTATTGGATATTTTGATACCATTCACTACACTGTTTCTCAATCCATTCAAGAGATACCACATTCAGAAAATAACAAAACTTTGATGGCGTTTTTTTTTTTCCCTGTTTTTACTTATCGGCGCTTACGTCACTCTAGGCGCCTCATATAATACGTAGTTTCATTTAGAGAGCTGAGCTTACATTCTTGTTCGTATGACCGCCACCCAACTGTGTGGCACTCGGAAAAAAGACGATGGACAGCATTTCTCGAAGGTTTCAATGTCTTAACTCCTTTTAACAAATCTAGTGGATATAGATAACATATTCAAGGATATTTTCGTGATTTTATAATAGTTTAAGGAGGATTCTGCATCATTACTGGAAAAAAAAAAACAAGAACACGATCTGTAGTCTTTGAAACTAGTTATACTGTGGGAATCAAGTTTTTCAAAATACTGGGCAAGAATAAGAGATGATCACAACGTAGTCTTGACTTCTCTATCCTCATGTAAAAACATAATAGTTATAAAGCACATGCTTTTATTACTGCCTTCGTCTTTTCTCTCTCTTCGCTACATGTTGGCGTAACTGCTGAACCTATTTATCTGTTTAACAAAGACAAAAATCAATATGCTGCAAGGTTTTCTCTTAAAATTTGATACACGCTGCTCTCTCTCTCTCTCTCTCTCTCTCTCTCTCTCTCTCTCTCTCTCTCTGTGTGTGTGTGTGTGTGTGTGTGTGTGTGTGTGTGTAGCCTATCTAACTTATGATAGCCAAGCCACCATACAAACTAATTTTACAGCAAGGTTCTATTTATGAAGTCAATATGATCAGGTGGCTAATAAAAAGAGCGCCTGAGGACTTGAAAAGACTTACCTACTATTATGTTTCTTGCGAAAGGTGCACACGCACACACTAGGCGTCTTCAGTTCTTCGCAAGCGCCTCGTAAACAAGCATTTTTCTACGTATTCCTTTCGCGCAGGTCTCCTGGGAGCTTCGGAACCTTACAACTATACATAGAACCGCAAGCTTTAATAAGCTCCCTCGGGAATCGACGGTAGAAATGGGCGGGCAGCGGGGCGGAGCGAAAGACACAGGCACTCGCGGACAGCCATGCAAACAAACATGTTAGGTGAAACCAAGCCGATGTGCGTGTATTGTTTTCAATAAAGTCTCGAACATACAGAATTATCTGCATACAATTCAGTCATGAGTGAAAACCATTATTTAAACTGTGTAGCGTAAATGATTTCAAATTAAGTGAATAGTAACATTTGCTTATAATGAGCGTGGAGCAGTCAAGCCTTCCAGCGGCGTGCGGCATTCTGACAGGGCAGCTAAAGGTGTCTGAATGGCCTTTCTGTTTTGAGCCACGACTTCCAAAACATCATTCTGTTCTGATACAATGCCATAATGCAGTGTGAGGTCATGACTGATACAGTCAATTCACGCTAAAATACTCATTGGAGTGGCTTATATTTGCACAAGAGATCAAGAAAGACAGGTCTGAAGAAGAGATACACTGGAGAATACGTTGCCTTAAGGCTTCTGCGGTCTCTGAGAGAGACATCGCCAATGAACTGTAGGACACTTTTTTCTTGAGCAGCACGCCAGGCAACTCCACTGGTCTGTTCTTCAGTGGTCAAGTGGGTGGAGCTCCGAGGAACTAAAAAAAAAAAAAAAAAAATTACCTAACCTAACCGAACCTAACATTACCTAACTTCCTAATCCCCCATAAGGTAAACTAACGCAATATAACATTGTGTAGCCTCCTACAATGTCAGTCATTATTACATACCGACAGTAATTACTTAACGAAAAATACCTAAGGAGAGAAGCTGTGGGAACTGGTGGTAAACTACCAGTTCGTATACTCACAGCCAGCACAAATCTCCTCCGTAGTCATGGTCTGACTGACGCAGCACAGACAGTCCCGGGTTCTCCTTCCTCCTCTAAACATACGTGCCTATATGTGATTGTCCGACAAATTTCCGTGTAACTTGATTCGCAGCATGTAACCCCACCCCATCATAGGTCTTAACACGTGACTCAACGTCACTTAGCCATCGAGCATGCACACCATTGATAATAAACATACGAACACACTCAGTAGCCTACGAGAGACGATTGGAGGTGGATCTATACTAGAATTGACTCACACCTTCGAAATTCCCATCTAAAGTTATTATTAATTTCCGACAGGGTAAAATGGTGCTAAAAATCCTCCAAACAGTGAGATATAAACTCTACGAAGGGCTATAGTTACATACAATGTATTAATTGAAACTGCAATAATACCATATATATATATATATATATATATATATATATATATATATATATATATATATATATATATATATATATATATATATATAATCACTACCGCTATGGCGCTGAAGGACAAGACTGTACACTGTAGAGGCCTCTTTTCAGGCTCATCCACTCACCTTTGTAGGTATACGAAGCCAGAGTATTGAGGTGGGAACCATACTGTATCTGTAAAGTCACTTTTGACTAGCCTGCTAACCCGTCTCCACTGTACTACACGCATTAAAATGAAAAATAAATAAATAAAAAAAATAATAATAAATGAATAAATAAAACGAAGAGCAGTGGCTGCTTGCTTGGTCGGGTCATGTTTGTTTACAGTTGACGGCGCGCAGAACAAGTGACTGTGTGACAGGGAGCGTTCGAAAGATCGAACATCTTCAGAAAGTTGTTGAAAAAAAAAGATAAAAAAAAAGATAAAAAGAAATCAACAGAAAAGCGATAGTGCGACTCAGCCCTAACACACCATGTGGCGAGGAAACACATTTGGTTTGATTCCGCTCAGTGCCAAACCCTATAATATAGGGCAGTGACTATAGTTGCAACCATAATATTATGGTTACAACAAGTCATCTCAAGTGGATACTGCATTTCATAATCCTCTTAACTATAAGGACTAAGGAAAATAGTGTTCTGATGAAAAAAATAGGATTTAGCGCCTTCATGGTGCTGAGGCCACCGCTCCTGGGGATGAATCTGTGGTTTCAATTCCGATGTTGTTTTCGTAGCTGCTCCCTTGTATTACATACGTAGCTGCCCTCTGTGTTTACAAAACTTGACTGCGGTGAACACTATAGAATATATTCAATTCTTATATTCGGTAATCATTTAATCAGCCATGTTGTGGACAGCATGTTGTTTCTATGATAGGTGTCCTCTTGTTGGCGGCTCTCGCATGTTCCCATAGCGCATGCTGCAAAATAGACACACACGCACAAAAATAGATAAATAAATAAGTAAATAAATAGCCAATGTAACAACGTTCTTACATTTGTGGCTCTTGAGTCCTGGTCATTTCTGGGATTTTTAGTGAAACTTTCGCTGTTGAATTAGACATCAAAAGCATTTGATATAGTCTAACATAAAGCCTTAATTTCCAAATTTCCAAAGTACCCTCCCACAGTTTCTGTCCTCTCTATAACTACATCTCAGGTTTCATCTCACACTGCTCTTTTGAAAAGGGCAGAATCGAAAGCATGGTCATCATCACCTCTGCTCTAAATGACTCTTCAGTCTCTTTCTTCATTGCAAGGTTGCATCTCTTGCTGTTTTCTATTGCTACTTTAACACTTAAACGGCAGCACTGTTCATCCGATCTTGCTAATTGTATGCCTCCCTCCTCACTGCACAATGCTTTTTATTTTACATCTTTGTTCTGTCCACCTCCCTAATACAAGTGTTAATCAATATTCTCAACTTTCTTCACTTTTACAGGTAAATTCTGGAACTTCCTGGCTGATTCTGTATTTCCTTCTACCTATGACTAGAACTCTCTTTAAGAGGGAGGTTTTAAGACACTTCTGATAATTTTAGTTAATCCTTCTGACTGTACTCTATGGGGATTGATGCCTTCAGTAGATCTTTTTTAAACATTTTTTATTGCCCTTGGCCAGAGTCCCTCTTATGTAAAACACACTTCCCGAAGACATGCCTTGAACTCTGGATGCATACACTACCACATTAAATTAATGAAATACCAGAAATTAATCTAGGAAGAGAAAGCCATATTGTTGTGTGGCAGGACTCAGACACACAAGCCAAAGTAGAATTAGCAGTGCAGTTCCTTATGGTCCAGACAGTTGAGGCTTGTGCTTCCACCCAGCCAGATTTAGGTCCAATCCCAACTCACACCTCTTGTACCTCCTGGATTCCTGTGGTGTAGTATGGTGTCCCTTTCCACCATTGGCCAATGAGAGCCAAGAATGTGAATAATGTGCTTGCATGTGTGTGGTGCCTTAGTCATCCCATATGGGATTGCCAGCCTGTTATATAGATAAATTAATTTCTCACTGTTTCATGAAAAAGAGTGTTCTTTTTTTTATGTAGAAGGGGTACTGGCCAAGGGCAACATCATCACAATAAACAAAACACCTGCTGAGGTGCCTGTCCCCAGAGTCAAAAGTGGTTGTCAAAAATTAAAGTTTAAGTGTCTTGAAACCTCTCTTTTGAAAGAGCTTGAGTCATAGGAAGGAGGAAATACAGAAGCAGAAGGGAGTTCCAGAATTTACCAGAGGAAGGGATGAATGACTAGGAATACTGGTTAACTATTGCATTATAGAGGTGAACAGAATAGTGGTGAGAGAAAGAAAGTCTTGTGCAGTAAGGCCACGGGAGGGAAGGCATGCAGTTAACAAGATCAGAAGACCAGTTAGCATGAAAATAGTGGTACAAAATAGCAAGAGATCAAACACTGCAGCAATGAGAGAAAGGCTGAAGACAGTCAGTTAGAAGAGAGGAGTTGATAAGATGAAAAGGCTCTGATTCCACCTTGTCTAAGAGCAGTGTGAATGAAACCCCCTATACATGTGAAGCATACTCAATACATGGATGGATAAGGCCTCTGTACAGAGTTAGCAGCTATGAGGGGGGAGTTAGAAAAACTGGTGTAGGAGTGGATAGGACAAGAAGTTTGGTTTAGATCATTCATGAATAATAGTAAGAAAGTGGATGACAGGACAGAACCTTGAAAAACACCACTATTAATAGATTTAAGAAAAGAACAGTGACTGTCTACCACAGCAACAATAGAATGGTCAGAAAGGAAACTTGAGATAAAGTTACAGAGAAGGATAGAAGCTGTAGGAAGGTAGTTTTGAAATCAAAGCTTTGTGCCAGACTCTATCAAAACCTTTTGATATGTCTAAGGCAACTGCAAAAGTTTCACTAAAATCCTTAAAAGAGGATGACCAAGATTCAATAAGGAAAGCCAGATCACCAGTAGAACAGCCTCAACAGAACTCATACTGGCAATCCGATAGAAGGTTGTTGAAGTGATATGTTTAAGAATCTTCCTGTTAAGGATGGATTAAAAAACTTTAGAGAGTCCAGAAATTAAAGTAATAGGACAGTAGTTTCAGGGATTAGAATGATCAACCTTTTTAGGAACAGACTGAATATAGGCAAACTTCCATCAAGAAAGAAAGGTAGATGTTGACAGAGTTGGAAGAGTTTGACTAAGCAAGGTGCAAGCATGGAGGCAGTCTTGGAGAACAAGCCCTGAATCATCCAAGGTAGAGTTTTAGCAAAGGCCTGAGCAAAGAGTTTAGCTTTATAAATAGATGAGATGGCAGTGGTGCCATCAGGTTGAAATAAAGGAGGGAAAGATGAAGAAGCAAAGTTATTGGAGATGTTTTTTTGGTTAGGTTCCAGAAGTCACAAGGGGAGTTAGACCTTGAAAGATTTTGACACTTTTCTATTAATGAAGGAGTTTTTGGCTTGTTGGAGAACAGAAATGACATGATTCCAGGCAAAAATATAAAATGCATTTCTTCATACAGTCATGACATATATGTCTAGTATGCACACACATATATGTATATTATATAATTATATAACTGCCTGGATTTACAGGTAAAACAGTTTTGAAGTATTTAATCACTCCAAGATAAGAAGTGGCCCATATACCTATGAGGAGGATGACAGCCTGGTGTCTAAAATATTTCAACACCTGAGTTTGCATTCTTAATAATGTTGCATACTTTGAAGGAAACAATGGATTGTCCCATTGTACTACACAGGAAGGTGGGAATGAGAACATATTTCTAGTCATCTTTTATGGAGTGTCCTGCCATATCATATGAATACATTCTGAGTTCGTGCCTCAAGAACCAATTATGCTAGACAACAGGTGAACAATTGTATATAGAACTTTATTCATATGCACATTACAACAATTTAAAAGCATTAATACTAAGTCTAAGATTGGAATCACTTTCAAGGGCTAGATTTTCTGTCAGCATTAGTGTATAATTCCTTTGTCACCCATCAGGTGATGCATACCAGTATTCTGCCACTATAGTCAAGATACAAACCAATTAGGACCACTATTGAAGTGGTTGTAACATTTTGCAGTACATAATACATATTAGACAAGATCGAGGCAAGTGGGCCCAGCACCCATAAACCTTCTTTCTGATAAAACTAAACTCTATTTGGAGCTGTAGGGATATTATACAGCTGGAATTTTATGTGAAGTGAAATAAGTACTAAATGTATGATGTAGCTATTTGTCCTGCTTTGTGCCTTGGCTACAACATAGATAAGGTATTGGTAACATATAGCTACAACATTAAGGATTTCTTAAATACATAGTAATTAATTTGCAACCTTTGCCAGGACATTATGCAACTTAAAGAACTACATCCAAATGTTACATCACTGTTCACAGAAAGTGAACATCCAAAAAGATGTTTTTTTATAAATGCCATTTATTACCACTTTTCAAAATCAAAACATGTTATGCAGCACTTAGGACAAAATTTTTTTAAGTTTGCAAATTAAAATGACAAGGTTCTGTAATCATTTATCTACTCATCACTCTCCATATCATGACATGCTATACAAACACTAGTGCTAAATCATATACATATGTATACTGTACAAAAACTAAAATCTAATAGGTCATAAAATAAATACAGCATTTACTTGAATTTGTATTCATGACTTGATGACTGCAGGTATGACCCTTACCATCATGGGTCTTAGAGACTTTTGATCTCAGAAATCACTAATGCTTCACCCTTGAGCTGAATATCACAGCAAAAAGTGGACAAAGTTTCAGATTGTGTAAGAAAATATAATACAGTACAGATGAAACAATGTTATATTGCCAGAAAAAAGGCAAGATAGGAAGTATTACTTCCATAAAGCAATGCCACAGGAAGGGAAGCCATCCTTTAGCAGATAAAGTTGTGTAGTACATTACAGTAGTAAATAACTTTGGTCCACAACATGAAGTCTGAATCGGGAGGGACTGTGCAACAGAGTAACAGATATTCAATAAATTAATGCTTTCTGACTTTTATCACCATTGATGAAGATTACAGAAAAAAAAATTGCAGGTGTTTTATTCTTAATTCTACATAAAAGTGAGATGATTAAAATGGTGTTCAAATCACAACCATTCCAAAGATTTAGAAAAGAATGCTATCTACAAATTTGAAATAGATTAGATATTTCATGTTGTAGTACATTAAGTATTGACCAGTAGTGAGCCACATATGGCATTGGTATGTAGATGTGATATATTTAGTCTATTCAGTGACTAGATTTATGCCAAACCCTTTATGGCACTTTACAATCAATCATGATTTACATTTTCAGTAAAGGGTAGCATCTTTTATCCCTGAAACCAAGGGCAAGATTAATATGCCCTAGTTTTTTATAATTTATATAGGCTAAGTAGGCTGTAAGATAAAGATGATTTTACTGACCTTAAACATGACTAGGTAAAAATATGATACTGGATCAACATTTCATGATTGTATTACTTGGTATCCAGGCCATACTTTTCTGTAAATTATATTATGCAACTTGTCCCTGTTATACTATATTTTGAATAGAATTTTAATCATAAATAACTTATATATAAATGTACACATATATGTATTCTGCATAATACATAATAGACAAGCTTTCAATTGCACTTCATGTTATAACCCAGCAAAACATACCAGCAGCTTTGAGATGATCCATAAACAATAGTGTATGATAGTAGTATAACAAAATAGAAATTTTCTTACTACTCCAGGAGCAGGGAATTCTAAAACAAATTCTCTTTTTATTCACAAACCTGTAACCCTTAACCAGGGAAGGGGGGATGAAGTAGTACATTTCCTTTGACCATTAACAACCACTGAATCTATAACATGCCCCTCTAACCACTGATACATGGCCATAGCCATTACCTGATTATTATAACAACCTTTATGCCTCAATAATTAGGTCTTGGACATTTCATCCTAAAAGGATGGCTTAATTATTCTATAGAGGTCAGGTTATACATACAGGAAATAAATAGAACTTTTCTTGCAGCTACTGCTACGTGTTGTCTGGAATCTGTGCTGCTTCTAGGGGGAAGTCCTTGTTGAATAACACCATCAAGGCTTCTAAAGACTGCCGCACCTGTTAGGGGAAAAAGAGAACCTGTGAAGACGACAACAGATTTTTTTGTATCACTTATTTATAGTATTATTTTCATGTACATGTTTGTGAATGCTGCCTTTTAAATTCTTTGATGCATATGAATCTATTTATCTTGATTTGAATACAAAAATTCTGTCCTAAGAAAAATGTTGAAATCAGAATGTTAACTAGTACATTGGCACCTCTACTTATGAGTTAAATTCGTTCCATGACAGACCTCGTAACTCAGCTTGCTTGTGTGTCAAATCAATTTTCTCCAGTGAAATGAATTGAAATGCATTAGTTCATTTGAGCCCTCCAAAAAACATCCCAATTTTTTTGTTACACGTTTTTAAACACAGTAAACCCTCCCACATGTGTTTGTTATATCGAGGGCTGACTGTAAGAAAATGTATTTATAAATAACTAATGTTGTATAAAAACACGTGAAGTGAATGAGTGAGATGAGAAATGCTGGGCAGAGGTTGTCGTGCTCACTGAAGCCAACTGAAGCTTGCTCATATCTTGGATTTTGGCTTGCAACTCAAAGCGAAAAACTTGTTCCAGCAGCAGCTTGTATCTTGAAAAACTCCTAAGTTAGGGCACTCGTAAGTCGAGGTAGAACTGTATATTATACAACATACTACACGTTTTCAAAGTAGGCATAGATGAAGTTTTCATCAAGCCCTACAACTCAGTAGTAGTACAGTTATAGGCACAGAAAATAAAAAAGGTAATTTCATTACAATTTCTGCTAAAGTGACAAAGTCTTCTCTCTTTAAAGCAAAGATGACACCTAGGATTTAATTATCAGCAATTTCATCTTCATTCTCTTAGGTACATGTTGTGGATAAAGGATATTAATTTTATTCCTGTCTTTGCATTCCCTCTTTGCATACTTTAATCATCTCATTCTCATTTTCTTTCTTTCCTCTCATGTATCCTAATACTTTGTCCTCCAATTTCACTGAAGGTCTTGCATTTACTACCATCCTTATATTTGCTCCTTTAGTCTTTTTATTCTCTGCAATTCTTCTTGTGCTGCCAAACCACCTTATTGTGCTGCACTTGAGCCCCTCATTCACTCCACATTTAATTTTTTGACTTAACATGCTAAATATGTTGTACACACACACACACACACACACACACACACACACACACACACACACACACACACACACACACACACATTACCTGCATGCTTATCGTCCTTTCATTAAACACCTTAAAGACCCCATAATTGTATCTTACGCAGCTCTTCTTTCATCTCATCTTGGTTTATTGTATGTATATATATATTGTGTTAGATCATCAATGTTATTATTTAGATGTTTTAGGTAAAATGAGTTTGTAGTTTTTTACAAATTTGTAGTCAATAAAATACATATCTATCCATCCACCTGTCTATCTGACTCACCGTAGCTATGTGCTTAAGTTGGATGGTAAGGGTCTTCTCTATTTCAGTTGAGGCAGCTGCATGGAGTCGCTGCTGCATCTGTAGTACTTCTTCATACATGCTGTCACTGTGGTAATTTAAAGCAAATATTATATGCAACTGTAACACACACACACACCCACACACACACACACACACACACACACACACACACACACACATTTAAACTCAATAAAATAGAAATAAATCAATATAATACAATAAGCACACAGTAATTCTCTTCCTCTTCCTCATCCTCTTTGTCTCAACAGGTGGTACACATTTTTAAAAGTACACCATGCAACACGGATTTCATCCTCTTCCATCATGAATATTACTCAGCTAACTAGAGTTAAAGAGTAAATCACACTGTAAATCTTTGGCTATCACATATTTTTGCTTCATAGTTTTACTTCAACTTAAAAAAGAAAAGAAAAAAATACAGCTTTCTTACATTATTGTTTCACACACAATCTATAAGGAACAAAACCATCTTAGAGTCCTATTTTTTGCTATGTTCACCACTCTACAACTCTCTTATCACCCACCAAGAAAATTTCCTTTACCTTTAACAGCATGTTACAATATGACACAGCACACAATGATTTCTGGTATAACCCTTGTGGTTTGGTGCAAGGTTGGCAATCCAGCTATCAAGTTACCAGTTAGTGGGGAATTTGTGACTGGCATACTATATAACACTGGTATGACATGGAGAATGCACTCCATGAGCCATTATATGCTCCACAGAATGAATCTAAAACAGCTGTGTTCACACTAACGGGATAGTAGTACAAGATGTTATTCAGGCTTCCAACACATGATGTTACTTAGTTCCGGCAAACAACCCACAGTCAGGACTAAGTTAAGCATGAAGAGACAGGAAGGTGTACTAGTCTCCACAAGTCATCATGGCTGCTGTGCCAGTATTTGGTGCAGTCAATTTCAGAGCCTAGGGTAACAAAAAATATTTTGATGGGTGTACAATAAACCTTTCATATATGAGTACATATTTATTGCTCTTATCATTCATTTTGTTCCCATTATGAGCATATACCCCATATCTCACTGCCACTGCTTGGTTGCTTCATGTTTGATGTATGTAGTAATATCAGAATTATGATGTTATTCAAAAGTGACAGTTCTACTTTTATAATCACTACTTTTCTCTTAATACTTGTGTCAATGGTCCTTCTTCGTGACTTTCCTAAGGGAAGCTCTCCTATGCTTGCACAAATGGAGGAAAAATAGATGTCTAAACTTTCCTGTTTCATTAATTAATACATTCATACCTGCAAATAATGTCCCACATTCATGCACTCACCACTGTCAATGAAAGATATGCATTTCTGACAAAATTTACATGCCAGATTCTTCTTGATTTACTTCTAACTTATGCTTATGAGTATATCTCTTCCCTAACACTAAGTCATATTTGTAGAAATACTTATTGAATAAACTACATACATAGAACATTACAATAATTTCTTCACTATCTTACATGCATTGGTATGTGGTGATAGTATCACCAGCCTGTGAAGGGATGAACATACTCCATGGGAGGAAATTGATTTACACAATTTTGGCATCACAGAAAAACAGACAAAATACTGCTGCATGTATGGTATACTGATGAAACTATTGCTAATGTTACTTACTATTCAGCATACTTTTCAAGGCCTATTTGTTGACTCAGGAGATCCACACGGTGCAGCATGAATGCAGCAGAGGCGAAGAGCATGAGAAGCAGCAATGTTGAAATAAGTAAGAGTAGAGATGTCCTTGGCAGTGACCATAACTCCTTCACTCCCTCTCCCACCAGCTTCATTGGGACACTTCCCACTTTGAAACATGCTAAGGAAATAGTTCATAATCAGATTTATGATAGGAGTTTTAAATAAATTAAATAATTGTTTTAATGTTTTGTAATGCAATGATGCAGTGAATATTCATCATACATACTAGCTTTATGAAAGAAAATGTTAAATGAAAATATTTTAAGATAAGTTATTTCTCAATATGTATCAAGAAATTGGAGAAGAAAAAATTAGCAATGTTTAGTGTTTTAATAGTAATGAAAGAAATAGGTGAAGAATTGAAAAAAATATATTGTATGTTGCGAGTTCACTGATGAAGTGCTTACAATGAGCAGATTCTATTAATATGAACATGTGAAGAAAAAGGATCTGAAGGATCTAAGTGGTGTGGTATACAAAATCAAGTTCAGGACAAAAGATATGGAATGAGATCTTGTGGAAGGACTAAAAATATAAGGGACTTAAGAGTACCTAAGTTACATATAACTCGACAGTTTAGTGAATATCACTGAATAAGAGGGCTAAAATCCTTCTTACCAAATAATGATGACCAAATGTGATCTGAATGTTTTCTTTGTGCTGAAGGGATATAACTAAATAAAAAATCAGTGTGGTTTTCCCACACTAAATATTAAGTTTAAACATTATGAGGATATATGTTTGAGATATTATACTCGGGTAAATGTGTACCATGCTCTTTTCATAAATATTAATGTGTGGCAGCATTTAAGGTGATGGCCAGAACACCATGCTTGATGCAGAATGTAGGGTTATCTGACAGCCAATAATAATGAAGATTTCTTTGTACAACCACTTAACCCTATATCAATCTGAAAGATCACATCAGCAGTTGCTGTGAACTAAAATTACTGCACCAAGTTTTGATTATCTTACAACCTAAATGAGTAGCAGCAGTACCACTTGCTATCTGTACTGTTCATGAAAGGCAGGGAATAGCTGTACCATATGTTCTTGCATTTGCTTAATTAAGGCCAAATACTGGCAGTTTACAGAGATATTTCATGCTTGTTTTATGAAGAAAGATAAGACTATTCACACTTTGATTTTGGATCTTCATCACAATTCAGACTTTTGTGGCAAAAGAAGTATATTCTTTGTCATCTTTGTGATTTATACTTTTGCAATATGGTTTTACTATTATGCAAAGAGAAGAAAAAGAGTATGCAAAGCATATTAAAAATAATATGGACAAGATGCTTAAATTAGGATTCAACAAATTATGCACTGACCTATTATGGATAAGAGATTCCTACTACTGCACTCACACCAGAAAATCATCAAACTTTGTATCTAGCACCATGCATTCTGAGACATAAAAACAAAGAATTTTGAAATCACTCTCTCTGTCTGGAGATTTCAGACTATATTTCGATACAGTTAATAAAGTATAAGTGATTAATATAATGATGTGCATCATATTTCAGTGTCATGCAAAGTATTCTAAGGTTACTACTTATGAACTAATCATTTTTGCATTCATCATGGCATGAGGTTCAAGAGATTTTTGGTGAACGAACATTGCAGTTGATTTTTAGTTATTATTAGTATGATTCTAATGCCTCTATCAATATTCTAACAGCATGACAAAAATACACATCACACAAAATTTTATGGATTGCAAACCAATATCAAGGCTTCCATAACAGTGATCAAAACATACACTATGCATAGTATGATGTTACTAGAGCTTTCATGAATCCAGAATCTTACGGGAATTACCAATGACTTAATATGGCATGCACTAAAAACTATCCCTTGAAATACAATATACAAGGTGTGCTTACTTTTCACCAAAGATCCTTGTGTGAACCATTCAAGAATATTCATGCTGCTGCTCTCCTTCCCGTCACTTGCATTGCTGGCAGTAGCACTGTTACTGTTGGTCTCCTCATGAGCACATACTTTTCCAGACACCACACCAACTCCCAGTAATAAAGTAGAATCTGAGGTACTGGTTGAACTATTCATTGGAATGTTATTACCAGTAGGTGGTATACTGTTGTCAATGGTGCTATAAGCATTTGTGGCAGTGGTGGCATTCGTAGTTGATGTAACTTCTTCTGTTGTCCAGGGTGTAGTGGTGATTGGGGAGGGCACACTACCCAGGCTGTTGACTGCAGTGGACACCAGGTAACCACTATCAGTCTGGTCTAGGCTGTTTGCACTCCCAGACACTGAGTCTTCACCATCATCATCTGCAGTCTGAGGGGTGTAATTATCTTTAATAACTCATCAAAAAGCATCTTTATACCCTTACATGTACTGTCATTCAAATTTGTCTAATTATTAGTATACAAGAAAATACATGAACCAAAAACACTTACCACTTGAACCCCTGATGGGGGTTCACTGTCACTATCTGCCATCCTCTGTGCTTTCCTCCAAATATGCAACATAAGTTTGTAAGTTGAGTCTCTTGAAAGAAGGGAGCCAAATACATAGTTCTTGCCATCCAGCATTTGTAGACCCACAGCATTGGGGATGATCTTGGCAGTCCGTTCTTTTTGTAGGCTGGCAACTTGTGTTACAGGGATCAGCAACTGTGGAGTCATAACATGTAAATTTGTCATATTCCTGGTACAATGAGGTTGTTTATGAACATACATCATAATATATGTCCGTTCAAATAACACAACAGTAAACAAGCCTCTGTACAAGTGCTTCAGTATAAGTGCCTCCTTTTTTTTTTCACATTTGTATAAAATGTTATTATAGTTTATATAAACATTCAAAGTTCTCTTTAAAGTAACCTTGATGACTCTATCCTTTAAGGGAATGCAGATTTAAAAGTAATAGCTTATCATTTTGTGGCAAATTTCTCTGGCACTGAACAAATTTGATCCTCATTTTGTATTTGACTGGGGCTGCAGAATTTTTTTTCATACTGCACCCCTGTAATGCCCAACCATAGCCAAGCAGCT
>NC_087156.1:32169496-32176996 GCF_035594125.1 Scylla paramamosain | reverse complement strand
TGTGTGTGTGTGTGTGTGTGTGTGTGTGTGTGTGTGTGTGTGTGTGTGTGTGTGTGTGTGTGTGTGTGTGTGTGTGTGTGTGTGTGTGTGTGTGTGTGTGTGTGTGTGTGTGTGTGTGTGGGGGGGTGTGGATGTGGGTGAGTGTTTTTCTAGTATCGTAGAGGTGGGAAGGAGAACTTTTGGGGTGGGGTTGAGGGGACGATCAACCCAGTCTAGTAAAACCTGACAGTCACGCACCTCAGACTTTTACCACGGGCATCACACACACCGCTTGCCGTCTTTCCTTGCACGGAGGTCACGAAAAGAAAAAAAAAGTATATAACAATAATAACTTTAGCTATGCGTGTCTGCGCAATGAAAAAAAAAAAGGCTCAAATATGGAAGAGACACGGTCATACACATGCATACATGTTTCTATAGAAATGACTGATGGCGGCATGTCCTCAGATCTGCAAGGGGCACCTCGGCACTATGAACAGGTGTCCCACGATTCAATATACTTACAAATGGACAGCTCTACAAAAAAACAAAAAGAACAGGGGACGTGATCGGTTATTGGTGAACATTATATTTTGCCCTAAATATTTTATAGAATATTGCGTCACAATCTGAGGCAACTGTAAGTATTCAAAGGTAAAGTGTTTAAGCGTTGATGGGAGGTCAAGGAGCGTTAAGCAGGTGGTAGGAGGGCGAAGGGGAAGACTAGAACTCTTTCTTGCTCCCCAGCCTTCCACTGCACTCCACGTTCCACTCTATACTTATCTTACGAACAACACGCAACTACGCCTTCTTCACTAAGTAATTGAAGGCCAACCCAATATTCCTTACGTAATAAAGTGATGGGCTTCAAGGTCAGTAAAATGGCGGCCACGTTCATCGAATAATAAGAGCCAAATTTATGATGTTCGTCCTTTTCTGCATTAGTAAGATGATCATTAAGCCACACGCAGCCATGAAAGGTAAAGTGTGTGTGTGTGTGTGTGTGTGTGTGTGTGTGTGTGTGTGTGTGTGTGTGTGTGTGTGTGTGTGTGTGTGTGTGTGTGTGTGTGTGTGTGTGTGTGTGTGTGTTACCTACCTCATTGTAATTTTTGTGTCCCGTCTCCTAATGTTACTTTATCACAATATTCCTAAAATTCATGAATATTCCTCAGACTCAAATTTCTTGTGGTGGCAGGTTTCGTGGGGCACCTGCTCCAGCCAGTCAACAATATTTTCCTATTATATTTTTCCTCTTTTTCGTATCCTTTTACCATTTCCGGTGCGACATCTTTATCTACTGTTTGCTGGTGTTGGAGTAATGATTTGTGTATATTCTCCCTTCCCTTATCAGAAATCTTTATATCATTAGCATTGTCTTGTCGAGAGAGAGAGAGAGAGAGAGAGAGAGAGAGAGAGAGAGAGAGAGAGAGAGAGAGAGAGAGAGAGAGAGAGAGAGAGAGAGAGAGAGAGAGAGAGAGAGAGAGAGAGAGAATGGGTGTGGCTAACGAGGGTGTGGTTAGTATTAACATAGCGGATGTAACTGTCAGTATAATACACCTACAGTAACTAAGTATATTATCACACTAATCTAGCGAGCACCTGGCAAGGGAACACTTACAGGTGTAAAATCGATAAGAAACTTCCGAGTATTGAATTGTATTTTCCTTATATCATTGTTTACGTTAACTTATACAACAATAGAGATGTATAGAAAAGAATAAGAACTAAGAGAGATGTAATGAGGTATTTTAGACTCTGACTCTCTCTCTCTCTCTCTCTCTCTGTGTGTGTGTGTGTGTGTCCAGTTACATTAATTCTTCGTGTTGTCTCAGCCTTGTGCTTTACGGCGGGGTGTAGCCACGAGGCGTACAAGGCAGGCAGTTAGCGCGGTCAGGCCCTTATTAACCCCGTGATGGAGAGCGGCAGCAAAGGAAGCACGGGGCGGCGAGAAAGGAAGGAGGGGAGGCCAAGATAAGGGGTAATGTAATTTGAAGCAAAAAGAGGGACACCAACATTCTAGGAAGTTAATGAAGAAAAGTGAGGAAGAGGGAGAAAAATCAGGAAAGTGAGTAGAATGTCACTAAAATATTACGGACTAGACTGAATTATCTTTCCTACAGTGCGTCTCCACTTCACTAATGAAAGTTTACAATGTCCATCAGTCCTATAAAGGGTTTTGCGAGACTGTAAGCATAATTATTCTATCAGGCCATACAAGAACATACAGCTTAAGATTTGCGTTGTTCCTGTGGAACCTTCATCTAGTGAGTCGAGCACAGTGAAACGCAACGCTCTATTTACAGTGTCCTCAGCGGGGAATATGGGGTGCGAAAGTCATCCTCGAACAGCAAATGAGAAAGGCATTTTTTCCCTCTCTTTGATTAAATTCACAAGGAATCACTTTTAAACTGTGTATACTCGTGACGTGTGGGTTGTGAAATAAAGGATATTTATTTCTGTCCATCATTAAGGCCCACCTATGTTTTGAGGCTAATCCAAGCTCTTATCGTACACTCTAAGCACTAGGATATACTCTTGACTTAAAATCATAAAGATATCTGCTATCAAACTCTTTTTTTTTAAATTTTATTTAAAACAAACAAAAACAAACATGTTTTAGAAGCAGCAAGGCTACAAGATATTCTACAGTGCGTAAGGTAGGAGGCACGCCCAAGGGGACAATACGCTCCTCTGAGCCCAATGTGTTATGTGCAAGAGATGGAGGGACGAGAAGAGTCCCTGCTGGCGATGCGAAGGACAAATCGATGAGGCAAAGGGGGTACAATACAAATCAAATGACGTAACAATGCGATGCACCAGATACCGAGAACCATAATGCCGGTTGACCTTGCTATTCTAGCGGCTCTGCATGTGGCGGCTTGGCGTCGCAGGGGGTGGGGGAAGGCACACATCCCAATGGGTGTCAGTAGCCTAGTGACCCGTGCTAGCGGTCACACGCTAAAGGCTAGTCACGCTTGTTCTTTCCTCTGCCCTTGCGTGCTAGTTTCGCTGCACGACAGCCAACGCCGCGGAGCTCAAGCCCCGAAAAAAAAAAAAAATGACAACGGTGTGGTGCAGGTGGTGGTCAAGAGCTTAGGGGATCAGGATGAAAAGTTAGGGACAGGACGGGGCGGGGCAGGGAGGGTGGACGAAGGAAGCTGGACAAGGCTAGGGATGAGTGTAATTGAACTGCTACCAATTACTTCAGTTATATAACATAACGTTTGTTTCACTAGGACAATTACAGCTTCATGTTCGTCACCGCCTTCACTGCTAATGGGTGTGCGACACATTCATGCAGTGAACGCTTCCCCAGCCACGCCGTCCTCTCTGAAGCAGCGGTTAGTTCCTCCTTCACACCCCGCCTGCCTCGGGGTGGCGCGGTCATGACGCCCTTGAGAGCGGCGTGGTTACCCAGGCGACGCATTGCAGCAGTACCTGGAGGCTACCCGTCGCCCTCACCTCCACACGCACAGGCCAACAAATTAACCACAATCACCCTGAGCATAATACATGGAGCGCACCAAACATGTTTCATCTTCAAACGCACGGATTAAACTGCTCTATCACTTTTTTGTTTTCCTCGTATATACAGAAACTGCAGGCTGCCGTAGATGTGCGCCTCTCATTGACGGGTAGCCCAAGGAAGATGAGCAGACGCACCAAACACGACGCTGGAAGGACACCCAGGGAGGGAGGACCCGTGGACCGGAGGCATTACTACCAAACACACAGCTCCTGCTACGACACTTCGGGGATTGAGCGTGACCACGGCGGGGGATCGATGAATGCCCGGAGGCGGCGCGGGGTGGGGAGAGGGTGGGCTAGGCAGAGATGGGCGGGGCGGGACAGGAACGAGGTGAGACGGGCTGCTCGGGTGAGGTTGGGACGAATAGAAAGACGGCAAAGTTAAAACTAAGATTGAAAAAAAAAAAAAAAAAAAAAAAAAAATCAAGAAATAGAAAAATCATTAAGTGAAACAAGGCAGTAAAAAGTACTACCTCTTCATGAAAGAAAATAAGGAGAAAATAAGAATGATGAAAAAAGATAAGTTGTAGCAAATCATGATGATGACTTAGCATAAAATGGTCAGTGTGTGTGTGTGTGTGTGTGTGTGTGTGTGTGTGTGTGTGTGTGTGTGTGTGTGTGTGTGTGTGTGTGTGTGTGTGTGTGTGTGTGTGTGTGTGTGTGTGTGTGTGAGAGAGAGAGAGAGAGAGAGAGAGAGAGAGAGAGAGAGAGAGAGAGAGAGAGAGAGAGAGAGAGAGAGAGAGAGAGAGAGAGAGAGAGAGAGAGAGAGAGAGAGAGAGAGAGAGAGAGAGAGAGAGAGAGAGAGAGAGAGAGAATGTGTGTGTTATTCCCTACCTTTACAGTATCTATTTCTGGGTAGAGGGGAGCCCATCCAACCTTCCTCACACAATCATCAATATTTTCAACCATCTGACCGCCTCCTCTTACCCTCCTCTCCTCTTTCAAGCCAAACACACGAAGCAGAATATAAGCACCAAAAGAACAATAGGATACGCCACTTACAAAACACACACAAGAAAACTTTTATTCGAGTATCAGAAAACTTGCTCCCTCTAGTTCACTACAAACACTGGGCACGAGACATAATAGAATCATCTTATCTTATCTGTGACTACGTAGATTGTCATGGGTCAAAACAGACACGCCAACCCTATCATACCACCACCTCCACCACTATCACTACCACTACTATTACTACTACTTGTACTACTACTACTACTACTACCACTGAATAATGTCAAATACACAAAAAATAGCAACGAAATCAATAAAACGAGGAATAATACTAACACATACATACCATAAAAAAGGAAAAGGATAAAAAAACAAAAAACATCAAAGCACACATCAATTACACACACTGCACGTCTATCCTTGAGCTTCCCAAGTAGAGGGTTACATAGCACAGCCGAAGCAGCCTCCTATTTACCCTGTCCTCTTAGCACTCCGGCTGCCCGTCACCTGCCAGCTTCCCGAGTGCTGCTTACGGCCGGGACGCTCCTAGAGGGAGCAAAGGGAGCTGGCTGGGGCAAGACGGAGACAAAACAGGACGGGGCGGAGCCGACTAAACCATAATGTCTTTCATATTAGAGTGTGTTGCTGCTACCGAAGTATCTTTGAGAGAGAGAGAGAGAGAGAGAGAGAGAGAGAGAGAGAGAGAGAGAGAGAGAGAGAGAGAGAGAGAGAGAGAGAGAGAGAGAGAGAGAGAGAGAGAGAGAGAGAGAGAGAGAGAGAGAGAGAGAGAGAGAGAGAGAGAGAGAGAGAGCTTATCTGTGCTCGTAGATAGTGTCAGAGGCCAAAGGCACCATGGGGGCAGTGACAGTATGGCACTACTAATAATCATACTTAGGCCTGACTTACTATGCAGAGGAACACCTAAACAGAATCTATGTGTCTATGTGATTGAATAGCAAGGCATCTTCATGAGGGGACAGTACGAAGTCGAGTAAGACCATGGTGATGCCATGTACGAGTATATATAATCAACTTTTAGATAACAAGACGCACGCAAACACACGTTTCTCTGGCTCTCTGGTACTCCTGGTCTCTCTCTCTCTCTCTCTCTCTCTCTCTCTCTCTCTCTCTCTCTCTCTCTCTCTCTCTCTCTCTGAAAAAAAATGTCAACCTATCGCAGTTATCTCCACTCAGAAGAACTTTTGAGTTATGTATGATGATGGGAGAGAATATTATCAGCTTATCGCAGATGTTGATCACAGAAGGGGCTGTGTGCGCGCGATAAGAGATGACAATCAGAAGTGTGGGAGAGACGGGAGGCGGGAAGGGGTGGGGAAAGGGGAGGGTTTATGGCGGCTCCATCATTACGCTCTACTGTATTGGGGGGGCGGGTTGAGTAGGATGGGGACCCCTCTCATTGCCTCATCGTCACCGCTTACAAGATTATGACACACGCAGACACATCACACACATAAAAAAAAAAAAGGAGATTAAAGACAGAATAACACAAGCTTTCAAATCCCGTATGATGCAACTAGGTAAATTCTCTCTCTCTCTCTCTCTCTCTCTCTCCTCTCTCTCTCCTCTCTCTCTCTCTCTCTCTCTCTCTCATTTCCGGTAATAAATATGCCACCACGACTGTACGTAAGATGCAGGAAATGTCACTGCGGAGTGATGAAAGAGTAACATGGATCTAGGACAAATCCTCGTAATCCCTTCATGGCAAGGCAGGCAAACAGACAAACTGCTCCAGTAAAAAGGAGAGTTCACTGCACAAATGGAGAAAAAAAATCATGTAAATTTATAACGAGTCACGGAGAAGTGTCTTAAAATTCATGTATAAAAGGGAAGGAGTTTAAATAATCTTTATTACGTAAACGCTGACAAAAGGAGCTTTCCTTCTCATGCTAACCTTTCAGAGCATAGTAGGAACATGCTTGCACAGACACAAGAAGCAAGACACCAGGAGGTTGCTTTTTGTCTTTTCTAGTTTACATAAGTATTCAAGAGACTAGTACAAGATGAGAGTCCAAAAGGTTCTTGGTGACTATGGAAAAGAAATGTGTAGTAGTGAAATGTTAAGCATATTTGTGTGGAAAGCGGCAGCAGGATCTGAATCCATAAACAGGAAGAAAAAGAATAGACACTTGGTGAAGATGTCTGAACACTTTCAAGACTGCGGTGGTGTTGTGGTTTTTGTTCCACACCCCAGCAATGGTGAGGGTGGTGTGGTGGTCAGGTGGTCGGGTTGTGACCTTGTGATAGTAATGGAGGTTGAGGTGGTGTTTTCATCTCCCTTTTTTTTTTTTTTTTTGATCTACCAATTGTCACGCCTTCACAATCCCTATAACAATGAGTTCATTTGTGTTTTTAGCGTCCCAAAGAAGCATGGTGAAAGGTGGAACAGTGAGGGGAGGTGAGGAGTATTGCAGGGCGATAAGCGTGACACCTGTCATCGCTGATAATGAGCCGCAGGGATATCAGGGCAGTGAAGAAAAAAAATATAGATAACCTTCAAGCAACTGAAAGAACCACGTGCACAGCAGTGACTATAATGAAAAAAAAGTCTGTCCTTATTAAGCCAGGGACAAATCAAGGTGAATTTTCATTGATGCAATATTTTTCTACCTGACTATGCCTCCTACGATACTCTTCTGATTGAATAGAACGCCTCATGCAGCCCACTCTTCACCGTCTCCCTCTGCACCTGTCACTGCACACGTTCCGTTTTACTTTCAAAAGGGTAAAGTTAGAGTAACAAAACCTAAGGCTTGATTACTTGGAAACCCTGGAACATGGAAAAAAAAAATTATCTTTTACCTTGCTTCAACTGAGTGGAAGTGAAGGCATCGTTATGCTGTACAAGTCAAAGGAGAAATTGATCCTTTTTTCCACACGATGACTTACGTTTAATACGTACATTTGTTACAAATTTTAAACAAAATCCGTTATTCACGAGACGGTTTAGATCTTGCAAGACCAAAAAGAATGTCTCACACAGAGGGTTGCATTCACGAATTACACTGCCACCTTAGTGGT
>NC_087156.1:32151996-32164496 GCF_035594125.1 Scylla paramamosain | reverse complement strand
GGATAAGGTTAAAGAAAGACACTTTCATTAGTAACACAAACACATTATCTTCTTTTTACTACACCATACACTGGTTCAGACAATCACTCAAGTATCCAACATTCACAGTATTCTGGCAAGGATCTACTTCTATTCATAGAGAAACACTGAAATATTCCGCGGTCACTTGCGATATGACGAAAAAATCAACTTCTCAGCTTCCCAAATACATAAGAACATGTAGTCTCAGAAAATAATAAACTTACGAAACATAAGATCTTTTACGTAGCCCTTTGGCGTCCTCTTCGGAAGAGTTGCTGGACCCGTGAGGCCGAGAAAGGGACATCATGGACTGTGCCTCTTTCATGCCACACTCACTCACGAAGACATCAGACTCCGATTCCGTACGCTCAGCTAGGGAGGAGATGGGCTCGGGCGTGAGGAGAACGGAGACAGAGCTGCTTCCAGAGGAGGTGGATGGCCTGACCGGCGGCGGGGCGGAGGAGCTTACGGACCGAATTCTGCCGTCAGAGTCACTGCCCACATCTTCGGCGAACTGAACAGTGGAGAGTCTTTTGGGACGTGACTGCCTCTCTCCGACAGACGATGAAGATGGCGCGGATATTGTACGAGGCTGGCCGTGACGTCCTCTGCTTAGGGGAGAGCGAGAACGCAAACCCGTTGGAAGGATCTTCCGTCGGAATCCCTCTATGGAGGCCACGTCCCACACTGAGCGAGTTTTGTATAGGTTCTTGTAATTGTCGTCGCTCGATGTGAGGGAATTGAGGTCCATCATGGACTTACTTTCCGATGGGTAGTCGCGCGGCATCGTGGCGGCAGAAGCAGTGACAGTGACGGAAGAGTTGTTTGAAGTGACTAAAGTTGTGCAGGTGTTGGTGGTGAAGGTGGTGGTAATCGTTGTGCTGGTGTTGGTGATGGGATAATGGGGCGTGTGCTCGTGTGCTACAATGCTACTACGGGCTAATAAAAAGGATTTTATCTTTCTCTTGAGTTTCATTCACAGAAACTCTAAGTTCCTGTACCAGCACGTTGTGGCGACTCCCGCCCCTCACTCCCACTGTTGTCACAATGCTGTACCACAAGTCTGTTTCATTTTCTTTTCCTCTATTCACACTAATAAAACTTTCATTTTGCTATTTTTTTTTTTTTTTTGATTGTGAAGAATATGTTTCCTTAGAACTGGTAAACCAAAGTCACTCAAAGATCAACTTACAAATAACGTCCACAAATACGCCAAACAAACTCAGACCTTGCAAGGCCTTTGACCGTCAGACAAGGCAGTCTGGGCCTTTCCTTCCTCGAGCCTTCTTGCGGGAAGGCCAGCGAAGGCTGCCTCTTATTCTTCTAGCAGATCTGCCGTCACGGGGAGCGACGAGAGTCTGCTATAGTAGCATCTGTTTAAAGGAAATTATGGAAAAATAACGAAAGTCACACTCTTCTCTTCACTACATTTATCGCATTACGATTATATCGGTAAGCTACCAACCACTACCATCTTGCCTGGTTCATCGCACCTATTCAATATATTTTTTTTTTTCATGTAAGAGGAGCTCCGGACAGGGGCAACATGAAGGCAAAAAAAAAAAAAAAAAAAAAAAAAAAAAAAAAAAAAAAAAAAAAAAAAAAAAAAAAACACTGAAGGTACCAGTCCCTAAAAGAAGGCAGTGCAAAAGAATGTCTAAAATTACGAGGGTAGCAATGAAAATATGCTAAGAAATGAGACTAAGTAACGCCACCTTCCCCTCCCAAGTATATCAGCAAAGCTTATCTCCGGCTGTTGCATCACATCCACCACTGAGACCTGTGTAACATGTTATTGTGCCACACACAGCACCTACTCGCAGTATTGTTCGTTGTATGACCATCTTGATGGCGACGACGTAAAAAAGGAAATCATTATCCTGTCTTGTACACATAGTGGGCAAGTGGTAAGGATCAATACGAAAAAAGTTTTGTTAAGGATATGTTAGATGACCTGATCACCCCGCCCTTCAGGAATGGTAGATGGTGCTCCGGATGCAACAACTAACTTGTCTAGACTGACATTTTTTTTTTCCTTCATTCGCCTTAATGTTGATCAACAGTCAGTTTGCTGCTCTTACAGTCCGCGGCAGACCTCTCTAAGCGTTTCCAGTCATGTGGAGTTGCGAGGCGTCAGATAGCGAATAGGACTTGTGGTTAGACGTTCTAAAAAAACGATCATGCGTTCCCACCCCCAAGCCACGAGCAGCGACTTGATATGATTACTTTAATACTAATACTTTGCCACTACCCACACGGCCACCAGTCATCACACGCACGCTGGAAGATCGTTTGCCTATCAGCACTCGTTATGCCTTGAAATTAATATCGCACAGCGGCCACCTGATGCAAAATTAAACCGTGTGTGTGTGTGTGTGTGTGTGTGTGTGTGTGTGTGTGTGTGTGTGTGTGTGTGTGTGTGTGTGTGTGTGTGTGTGTGTGTGTGTGTGTGAGTGCTTGTGTTTTGTACACAAGGAGAGCACAAGATCCTCCTGAATACCACCAAAGAAATATAAGCTAAATCTTCCGCTGCGTTATATAACTTCTCAAGTGCAACAGAGGGTTTGTCATGCAGGTGTGCTAGTGTGGCTCTGTTACGCGACGAGAAAATGATGTACAAGGAGGAGCATGAAGACTGATCTACACGACAGAGAGAACAAGAGCGGGAGAAATATCTGAAATAATTTTGTCTGATCTGCTACTGAATCTGAGACTGAAAGCAATTTCATTCGAGGCCAAACTATTTCCTCGCTGAATCCTTAAACAACACACATTCTCTCTCTCTCTCTCTCTCTCTCTCTCTCTCTCTCTCTCTCTCTCTCTCTCTCTCTCTCTCTCTCTCTCTCTCATCATCGTGCTAGAAGACAATCACTGATCCCTCACTATACTTGAACGTATGTATGATCTTGAAGTAGTAGGTGGAAACTGAAGGTAACTGTAATACCAACGTTCGATGAAAGCAAGCACAAAGACATCGCGTGGACAAATAAGTCCTTCCTCACAATCTCCATTTGTCTCAGCCACAAACGTTTACCATCTATTGTCACTTCATTAATTTTTCTAAGTATGTTCATAATTTTCTTAGTGTTTCCTCTTCAGCAGTATCGTCTGTGTCCCAACTCTATAACACTTTTTTTTTCCTAATGCTGGGAGGAAAACTTCAGACTCAGCCCCGGGTGCGGAAATCCATTGCTGTGTTCAGAAAACGAAGACGACGGCCTCTTAATGAAAGCGTGGAGACACTTTTTAGATGATTAACAAGATGAACTCATTACCAGATACAGGGAAGGCGCACGGCCACGAGGGTCACCACACTGACAACTGTCTTGATAATGGCGACAGAAGGGGAGGAGGGAGGGAGGGAGGGAGAGGGAAGAAAGGGGGGAGGGAGGGAGGGAGAGGGAAAGATGGGGAGGGAGGGAGGAGGGGGAGGGGTGGAAGGAGTAACAAAAATGGAGGGAAGTCCAGGACGGAAGGAGGAAGAGCCTGGCGCCGCGCTACCTGCCCGCGCCACACATTGTTACAGACTACTGCCGCCCCGCCCAGCTCACCCCAGGCCAGGCCAGGCCGGATCTCACGTCCCACCGCCTTGAGTAGAGATCCTTGCCGTCAATCTTCCTCCGAATAACGACAGTTATGATTTTTTCTTTTTTTCATGACGATAGTGTTGTTGTTGTTGTTTTTGTTGTTGTTGTTGTTGTTGTTGTTGTTGCTGTTGTTGTTGTTGTTGTTGTTGATGTTGCTGTTATAAAAGTGGTATCATCGTCATCACCTATGTAACTATTGCCACTTAAGAGCTGGTGATAATAAAGAGATAATGAAGTCACAAAGTGTCACAGACTACTGGGAAGAGTTACGCAAAAGCCCACCGTCCCATGACAAAGATTATAAAACTGTTGACGTTATGCGAGTGTGATCAACTTGCGTCACGTTGTGGTGTCTACGCAATGCATCTGTGTGACTGGTATATGTCACATCATTACATCAAGGCTCGGTTGTTGCGCTGTTAGTGTTTGCAAAGGCAGTAGGCAGACATTTACGACAGTATTATAATGAAGCTCAAGCTGCCTCCTGACATTTGACGCGATGGAACAACGACGAAACATGAGCTTTTCTTCCTCTCTGTACTTCATAAAGCAAAGCCAGGACGCCAAGCAACTCCTCCTCTCCTGGCAACTCACGCACTGAGACCTACGCACGCTCCCTAAAAGACTCTGTTTCCTTCATCATCATCATCATCCTTGTGACATTTTCAGCAATAAATTTAAGCAATTTTGTAGTGATGCATACACCACTGCCAGGAGCGACATAGGAAGTAAAGAAAGAGGGTTCACCCTGCTGGGCCAAGCGTGTCCTGCGGTGCGTGTTGTTCCCAGATGACTGCCATTTTTTTCTTTTTTGTTTGGGAGTCACAGCGTGATAAACTATTGCCGCTGCTACATATATTATGGTCACGTGAGATGGAAACGTTTCGTTTTCTGGTCAGTGCTGAAACAAAAACAAAAAGGTGTCCACGGTCAAGGCCACACTATGATGGTTTCCTGGCCACTGCGGCCTTCGTGGTCCGTGGACCAGTGGCTTCTCCCTCACTGTCTGAGAACATTATTGTTTCCTCACAGAGAAACAATGTTCAAATGTTTCTTTCCACGGCAGTGCAGTGTATTTCTGTTCCTGATCCGAGTTTTCCGTTTTCTTGGCAACGGGAGAGTCTCCCGGAGGCTCGAAGAACACTGCCAGCACTACCTGTCCACTGCCACTGTGGCGCTACAAGCCAGACCCACGGTACGCTAGCCACACTGACACTGCCCGACACTACACAATGACGAGTAACAAAAGGTGCAGCATCTCCTCTTCCCCCCAGCGATATGACTCGCCTGCCCACCCACCCCCTGATAAGATAACATGTCGGGAAGGGTTTTAACAAGAACAGGCTTATAGGTGGGTTGGGGGGGAGGACAAATTTTCTTCTATGACGAGTGATGTATTGCAGGCAGAGGATGCAGGACAAAGCCAATAACCCTGCCATGGCCTGTACAGGGAGGCTGGTGGCATGACCTTGAGCATCTGCTGGTATCGGGAGATCGGGAGGTACGGCAGCGTGTCTGGGAGGGTGAGCTGGAGAGGGAAACTCTTCAGGGTGTGCCATACGAGAGTGGGAACTGACCCACCTGATCCCAGACGACCACCTTTGTTCAGCCAAACGTTACACTGTTGTCATTCTCACTCTTGATATACTGGTAACACTTCCTCTCCAGATGTCATATATTGTAAAGATGTATCTAACTCGCTTCAATCACCACATGTTATTTGCAGTAAGGAAAATTACTGCTCTTCTTAACAACAAACGATTTAACAGGTCATTTCACCGCGGTTCCATAGTAGAGTAGGTCTCCGTTTCAGGCCCTCATCATAATCCGCCTTGTTACCATATCAACCAACTACTCCATCGACTTTTCCTCCTCAGAGCGCGTGGTCTCCGATTCACGCTTACTTAGATTATTCAACCGCTACGTAGTTAGTGAAGAGAGAGAGAGAGAGAGAGAGAGAGAGAGAGAGAGAGAGAGAGAGAGAGAGAGAGAGAGAGAGAGAGAGAGAGAGAGAGAGAGAGAGAGAGAGAGAGAGAGAGAGAGAGAGAGAGAGAGAGAGAGAGAGAGAGAGAGCAAAAAGCCATCGAACGAAATATTCCTATTCATAGTTTGCATACGGTATTCTACATTTTTTTTCGAGGGCATTAAAATATAAATGTTAGGTTGGTAGCGAGGCTGCGGTGTAGACTGCCACGACGCATGGAGGTCATTGTCTTCTGGCTCCCCTCCAGCTATACAGCTCCGTCCTGCCTTGACCATAGTTAGGCAGATACACGGTCACTCTTATATTGGCGAGTTTTTCCTGCATCTTCATTGCATCAGCGAGAATACTGTAATAGATATATCCTGTATCCTGAGCGAGAAAGATACTATTCTCTTGTTCTTGTCTTTTCAACATTACATATAAGTACATACACACCACCACACCTCGCTATCCACTCCTTTCCACACAGAATGATCTAGTATAGTACACTTCGTCTTATAATATCATGCCAATTTGTTCATTTGTTCATTATGAAAACTGAGGGTCAGAAATCTAAACCTAGCGAGATTATTGCTTTTATAATGACAAAAAAAAAAAAGAAAAAAAAGGCTACATGATCTGATAGCTTGAATCTTGCAAAGAAAAACTGCAAGGTTTTGATAAAGGTCACTATTGATTAGGAAGTGGATGCAAACAGAGGGAAGATCAAAGCCGGCGTACTAACCTGAAACTTGGCTGTCAGTGGCGACTACACTCTCAACTTATTAATTAGTGCAATAGAGAAGTTAATTTTACATAAGATGAGAGGGTGAATGTTATCTTCCCTTTATCTCTCAGGAGGCGTAATGGGGGTCGTCAATCTGGGTCGCCGGACATAGGACATAATACAATGTTCAAGCTTGGTTGGTGAAGTTCTGGTAGTATATATGTTAAGGGCTATTTTCACTGGCCACAAATGATTACTCGGGTTCTCATGGGTGGGGTGTTCGTTTTCTTTTTATTGATGATGCAGAATCCACGCTAAACGATCGCTACAATCACAAAAAACATTTTTGAAAACTCCATTAATTTCCACTAGAGTCTGTTAAGTGCAGTCTAGATGAGACAGAAACATTTAACAATACGAGCCTAATAAACATGACGTAGTAAGCAAATGAAGAAATTGGTACCCGCTCGCATGCGCGAGCGTGCGAGCACACACACACACACACACACATACCCACACACACGTGTACAGTAATAACAAAAAATAAAAGTAAACGAGTTATGAATGAGCACGCTAGGGCCGCCTGAATGATTGGCACTGAAGGGAATGGGGCCTGGGCATGGCAGGATGAGGATCATTGGAGATTTGTGTGTTTTCCGGACGGAACAACCTCAATACAATGACATACTCGAGGATGGTAATATCAACACTAATTCCGCAACGCAGGCCAGTGGGTGGGCGGGAAGCACGCGGAACATTTCCCCTCACCTCCCTGGACCTCTGCCCCTATACGGTTATTTCCCTTACTAACCTATTCCGCTGGGACATTTTCTCCCATTCCTTATTTATTTCGCCACTGATCTAAACTAACAGCACGAATTGTAAGCAAATATGGTTTCCGCTATTATTCTCTTATTGCGTTATTATAAAACAGTTCTATTTTATAAATCTATGGGTAAATAAGGGCACTAAAATAATTTATACATAATACATATACGAGTGACGCTGATCTGACTGTGTGTGATATATATATATATATATATATATATATATATATATATATATATATATATATATATATATATATATATATATATATATATATATATATATATAATTTCCTGAGAGGATTTGTCAAGTGAGCAGACGGCAAAACAGTGATGGTGCGAGCAACATTTTCAAAGCCTGAACTGACGAGCACACAGATGACAGGAAGTTGCATGGACACCTGAGTCAAAGTTCCTCCACTTGCTGCTCGTCCTCGTGTCCTGCAGCAGGACGCTTTACTCTTAACCTGGTGTTCCCTCAGTGTTAGAAGATGCGTCTGCGCCACGTGAGTACCCCCATCAGTGACGTCACAATCACACACTGATACGGCGATGTACACACAACACACGTGTGAACACCTCACTCCATCGCCACTGTTGCTCGAAAGGAAGAAATATTTACGTATACTTACCTTCCTTGGGTCATGTGATTCTCCTTATCACTGCTGTCGCTGGGGTCATCGGCAACTAGCGGGATCGGGAGGAGGGAATTACTGCTATAGTTTGGTGCCCGCCCTTCATTCATTTCGCCTTGTGGACTTCCCTCGGATAATTTCACACTTTGCCCAGTGTCATGTAACACACTGTTGTATTGTGACGCTGCAGAAAACTCACATGTGACATCCGCTGGCACAGTGGTGGCAGTGGGTAGTGCATGGTCGTCATCGTGGTGAGCGTTGGGGGGCCCGACGATCAGATTCCACTGACGGGAACTCTGAGGTAATTCCATCCTGTCAATGATTATCCTGGCAGGGCTGCTCGTGCTTCTCTTTGCTATTTCTTTTTCCCTCATTTTGGAGCTGAAATATGCATTTCCTGACACAGACAAGGCTCTATTCAATGTTTCGTTTTTCATCTGACACGCAGTAATCATGATTGGATGTTTTTCTACAATATCACAGAACAGTGTCACGGCACGAACTTTCAATGATTGAAATGTTTCGCTTGTCCCGTCCGTAACGCAGCCAAGGGAAGTGTGTGTGGCAGCGGTGACACAACACCTCGAAGCAACGCGCGTCGGTCAGCCAGTCAGGGGCAGATTGAACTGGCCAGTGGGCACCTTCAAACGGCTCGCACTGTTGCTTAATTTCACTGAAAATGAGAATTTGGAAACTGTTCTGAAGCCTCAAAGGAGGTGAGATTCGACCTTTACTTTATCACTAATGTTCGCTAATCCAAGGCCTACACAAGGAGGGAAGACACACCTCCGAAATACTGTCTGACTGTTCCACTTGAACTATCGCAGCGACCAGCACAGAGAGACTAAACACAGGAAGAGCTCGTGTCCCGCGGTGACCGAGCAGACACACACACACACACACACACACACAGGTAAGTGGGAATCCCTTATCTTATCTGGGTATGATGGGAAGTGTCCTCACGATCTCCTTCCTGAGAGTCGCTTGCTTACTCTTCACAGCGCCGATGAGGGGACACATCGGCCACCCGTCCACCCTGCCTCCCCCCTCCGACCTTATAAGCCTGAAAGCCCAACGGGGCACACACACACACACACACACACACACACACAGGAGAGAGGAGAGAGAGGAGAGGAGAGAGAGAGAGAGAGGGAGAGAGAGAGAGAGGAGAGAGAGAGAGAGAGAGAGAGAGAGAGAGAGAGAGAGAGAGAGAGAGAGAGAGAGAGAGAGAGAGAGAGAGAGAGAGAATTAATGTTATCAGCTTCAGGTCAATGAGGGACAAATGGCGAAACCGAGTGCTCCGCTAAGTTTACAAAAAAGGACCGACCTGTGTTAGAAATACAGGGTGGGTGAGGTAAAGCAGAGAATGAAGCTGAAATTGAGAACGGAAATCCAAGAAAGATTAGGAAACATTTCTCAAGCGAGGGTGTCACGCGCATCCAACGGAAACTGTCTTGGGGGACTGGGGAACGTAAATACAGAGTGACCCTTACGAGGGCAGTTTTTAACCGTTTTTCTTTATACATAGATTAGATGATAAGTCTCTCTCTCTCTCTCTCTCTCTCTCTCTCCTTGCCACACACACACACACACACACACACACGTATCTACACGTATACACGAGTATATCTGAACGCATTAAGCACCAGTCAAGTTGTCCGTTCTTTTTCACGTGTAATGAAAACATTTTCTGTCAATACGAAGGACATACTGCTCTATTCTGACTTTAGCGGAAAAGGACGCGTAATTCGTATACTATCTTCATTTAAAATATACTGTCATCTTAACTAAAATTGTGTACATACATATAGAGCGATAAGTATAAGGAATTCCAGCTATTATTACACACACACACACACACACACACACACACACACACACACACACACACACACACACACACACACACACACACACACACACGAGGAGGGACTCACCTGTTTGTTTTAGAGAAAGATGTGGTTTTCAGTTTCATTGGTCTGAAGTTGGGTGACGTGTGCAGGGCTGGAGATACGCCTGGGGCGATGAAGGTGTCATGCCGCGGTAGGGGACGGGGCACGATCCGCTGTTCCGTTTGGGGTGTACTGGGGGCAGACTTTGCCGCCCCGGGCCTGGGAAAGGAAAGACGACGGGTGAGATGGGGATGGAGGAACATGCTCGTAAGACTAACAATAGGAGGAAACTGATATTGATCCTTGTAATTCAATATCAATTTTCTTTTTCAGTTCATCTAAGAAAAAGTAATAAATGGATGTATTCAAACTATATTTTTTTCTTCCGACGAAAAAAAAAAAAATAAATTTTCCTGGGATTACATTTCCTGCCAATGTATTATTTAGTTTCTTACTGTAGTACAAAGGAAATAACGAAACTCGTAAATTCCAGAGCCTTATGACATCATACGCACGCAGACACACACGCAACAAGAAGGAAAGAATAAACTGTAAAAGAGAACTTTACTACTACTACTACTACTATTACTGCTACTACTACTACTACTACTTCTATTACTACTATAGAAGTTTCCAATCCTTGTCCCATTTAGTCTCCTACTGCAGTACACAGGAAATAGGGAAACACGTAACCTGGAGAGTCTTATGACATCTACATACACACGTACACACATACGTAAGAAGAAAGAAAAAAAAAAGCAATAGAGAATGTCCTTTACAACAACAACAACAACAACAACAACAACAACAACTCCTCCTCCTCCTACTACCACTACAACTACTCATACCCACATGTTTTTTTTTTTTTCGCCTCGTACCAGCCATCGTGCATTCAGGCAAAATCTTTCTAAATTAAAAGCACAAACACTTTTCCTAATGACGTAAGATCCCCATCGCCATCATAAGGTGAATTTTCTCCTCTCCCCTCCCCCCACCACTCCAAACTCGCTGAACGCCAAAGGGGTTATGGAAGATTATAAAGGTCATCAAATTTCATGTAGGCAAGAAACTAACCTAAAATATCAAACCCTGGGAAAAAAATAATACAAAACAAAATATAGTAATAATTAAGGAAACAGGACAGTGGTTTATTACTTGTCGGTAGGAGTTCGAAGTCTCTCTCTCTCTCTCTCTCTCTCTCTCTCTCTCTCTCTCTCTCTCTCTCTCTCTCTCTCTCTCTCTCTCTCTCTCGTGTGTGTGTTTGTGTGTGTGTGTGTGTGTGACGCGGGAGGAGGTGGGAAGGAGGGAAAAGGTCAAGGCCATTTATTAGTCTTCGTGACCTACGCCATTTTTCTTACGAATGGGGAGGGGAAGGGAGAGAGGAGACGGACATTTCACCGCATCGTCGTTCGGGGTCAAGCTATCATCATTATCACAATTCTCCTCATCACTCCCATCACACAGCACGAATTTTTTATCATGGGTCGCTTTGCCGGTCGCAATTCACTTTCCTGTTCCCGCTGTCACTCGAGTCCACCTGCCAGCTGACGGCAACGCACCAGACAGATGGTCAATAACGCGTTGCCTTTGCGTCTACCTGTACCTGTCCCCCCTTTAACCAATCTACCTCACCTGGAGTTACGTTCAGGTGAATCAATAAGTACCATGATTATTTTCCTATGGAGAACCATTGAAGGGGACAAGTAGGAATATGGTAGAGGATTAGGAAATACGAAAGTGTGAGGTAGAGAAGGTAAGGTAAGTCATGGGAGAGGCACTGGTGGTTGGATTTTGGTTTTTAATGTATTGGGGAGAACAGACGGGACAGAAAAAAATAAATAAATAAAAAAAGCCGGCTCTTGATGTTCCTGAGAAAAAGAGGCAACTAGAAGATCCGAGAGAGGCCAATTGAGTTTCCCTCGACACTCCTCTCTTGAAACAAAATGCTTTCCTACACCCTGTAAATGCTACCGAAGACCTTGAGAGAGAGAGAGAGAGAGAGAGAGAGAGAGAGAGAGAGAGAGAGAGAGAGAGAGAGAGAGAGAGAGAGAGAGAGAGAGAGAGAGAGAGAGAGAGAGAGAGAGAGAGAGAGAGAGAGAGAGAGAGCACGCCCGAGCGAGTGCGGATGGAAGGGGTGACTATTGTATAATAGTGACTATCGTATAATATTTGGTATCTGCAAGTTTCTCTCTCTCTCTCTCTCTCTCTCTCTCTCTCTCTCTCTCTCTCTCTCTCTCTCTCTCTCTGCCCCATCTCTAGGTTTGTGCGTTTGATCCATCTTTATTCTATTTCCCAAAGCTCTCCATAACTCATCGTCTTTCCTTTTCCCTCCCTCCCTCCACTCCCTCCTCTCCGCTCCCACCTTAGTGTCACTGACCTCAAGATGCTAGACATTGTCATTCCTGTGTGAATAATGGACGTGAGAGAGTCTACGGAGTCATGCACACACTGGCACACCTTCGTCACGTTGGTGTGCAGTGTTAGGAAACCTCAGCAATGTGCAGGACCTGCTCTAACAAATTAAACGCAGTTGATGCTTCAGAAATATTAAAGTGCAGCTGCGTCAATTAACTTCTGATGAAGGTTCAGAAATACTTCTCCAGAAGCAGTGTCATCGCGAAGTTTCCCGACAGTGAGCATTTTTAGTCTCAGTGGTTCACAAATTCACAGTTGTAGGGCAGTGCAGTCGCCACACTTATTTCAAAGCCTTCTAGCAGAGGACGGGGTCAGCGTTGTAATAACAACTTTCACATACACTCTTGTATGGCTGGAAGATATCTAACATGTTTAACTGATCAGTCGTCTATTCCCTGCCTTTTACAGAAAAATTATCACCACTAAGAAG
>NC_087156.1:32129496-32141996 GCF_035594125.1 Scylla paramamosain | reverse complement strand
AATTTCTCCGTTTTCCCATCTCCTTTCCTTTATTATTCAACCCCATCTTCGCCAGAAAGAGCCTCGGGGGCTGGCCTGCGGTTTAACTACAGCGATCGAAGGTATGGTGACGCTGCTCAGTGGGGAGTTTGGTGGGGACTGGGGGGTAGGCGTCTTCCAGCAGGTGTTTGCATAATGTGCTTCGCCTGATGCTCTTTTGTCACACGACGCCTCTTCCTGGTTTACCCTTACGTGTTTTCTTGGGGGTTAGTTTTTATGTGTACTTGTGATATATTTTTTCATTGGTGTGTGTGTGTGTGTGTGTGTGTGTGTGTGTGTGTGTGTGTGTGTGTGTGTGTGTGTGTGTGTGTGTGTGTGTGTGTGTGTGTGAATGGAGGTAAGAGACGCTTGACATTACTAAGTCTTTGGTTCGATTATCCAGCGAAATTCTCCGTCTAACCATCACCACCACGACCACCACCACAACTACCACCACCATCACCATCACTTTTATGTCTCAGCTCGCAACGCAAACTTTAATCTATAAATATGAGCATGGTAATAATAATAATAATAATAATAATAATAATAATAATAATAATAATAATAATAATAATAATAATAATAATAATAAGAATAAGAATAAGAATGAAGATAATAATAAAAATGAAAATAATAATAAACTCCACACAATATTAATTTATACTCGAACTTATGATAGAGATGTATTATTATTACGTATTTATCATAGTTGTATTTAAAGAGGAAAGAATACTTGGTGCTTCAATTACAGCCATTCAATGCATTTTCATGTACTGCCGAGCCAGCTTGGGTTAGATAATGCACTGCGGCACCACAGAAGTGACAAAAAAAATCAAACTTACATTCATTCATGTTACCTGCAAGATTTCATCAGGTATGAAAAACATTGTACTCACCAGTTTTTATTTATTTTTTACTTATTTATTTTTTTTATTTTTTGTAGCGGCACGTTTTGAGTTACATCATGCGCCTATTAACCCCAGTTACATATAAAGTCAGACGCATTAAAATAATTTGGAACCCCCGGAAGGTGTAAAAAGTAGGAGAGGTGGGGCCAGGGTTAATGAGGTGTGGAGCCACACCCTTGAGGCCACGGTGCGTGTTCCTCCCGTCCCCCTCTCGACCTGAGGCAAGACCTTAGTAAAAATGAACGTATCAGAGAACCGTGAGTCACTTGCTCCTGCAGCACGCGAGACACACAAAGCTGCACACACTTCCACGAACCAAAACAGTGAGACAGCTGACTAACATCGATTCAGACGAACAGCAGCTGCAACAAATTATGCAGATACTGTGGGAAAAAGAGGAGTGTGGGAACGGTGACTGGGATAGAAACGTGACATTTCTCGTTCAGGAAAATACAATGAACCATGCATTTAAGGACAGAAGAGCGCATACCAGAGTGCAGTAAGGGGTTACCTAAGGTGGGAGTAGTGTAGCGGTATACATGACCATCTCTATCCTCCTTCAGACTACTACTAATTTTCTTAGTCTGATGGGGTGTGAAAATCAATGACAGGAGAGAGACGAGGAGGCAGGTGAAGTGAGACGATCGAGATGATGTGTGTGTGTGTGTGTGTGTGTGTGTGTGTGTGTGTGTGTGTGTGTGTGTGTGTGTGTGTGTGTGTGTGTGTGTGTGTGTGTGTGTGTGTGTGTGTCCAACTCAGCGGTTCTTAACCTTGTTTGGCCCATGCACCCCTTCACCATATGTCAGAATGTCACTCCCCCCTCCTTTCCTAGTTTGCCTGCCTTAAAAGTGCATTCCCAATAATATGCATATAATACTGAAAATCCTTGCGGTGAATGGTTTAATAGACCTGATGCATACTAAATTTTGTGCCGCCCTGGGGAGCTCAAAGGCAATAAGAAAATCAACATTCTAACAGTTTGAGCTTGCCAATCTGTGGTCCCAATTCCCTCCCCGGAAAACCTGAAATTCCCCTCTGGTTGAAAACCCCTGTTCTGACTGAAATATAGTGTCCTTACATTGGTCACATTTAGTCCTTACAATGTCGTAAAAAAAATAATAAATAATAATAATAAAATAAATAAATAAATCAAAATAATCAAACGTATTTCTGAACAGCTAGTTGGG
The DNA here is from genome assembly GCF_035594125.1 of Scylla paramamosain. Classification (NCBI taxonomy): domain Eukaryota; kingdom Metazoa; phylum Arthropoda; class Malacostraca; order Decapoda; family Portunidae; genus Scylla; species Scylla paramamosain. The sequence continues at coordinate 32,139,880 of NC_087156.1, read as the reverse complement.
TTACCTCAACACCGTGTTAAGAAGCTGAGTAACGCCTATCAGCCAACACTACACTGAATTTTACTCGAAATATTACTCTGTAGGTACATAATGTACTTTATTCCTAAACTACAAACTCTGTATAACAGACGGTTTCCTGACGACTTAAAATGGATCCTTTCTGGGCGGCAGTAAATCAAGTGAACACTGATCACAGCATACCAATTATGCAAATATTTCCTGTACCATGATCCTATCTCAGCGCTGGCTTCACGTGGGTGCTGTTGTTAACTACGGGAATATCATGTCCGCTGTTTTTCATAGATATGCAAGTCAATTTACTATATAATTATAACCTAACACAAACATATATTCATGTCACCAATTAATGGCGTACATCAGTGATTCCCAAACATCTGCAGTGTATAACATTGAGACTTTAATCAAACGGTGGCCTACCCCTTTTTTCCGCCACCAGTGTTCACCTCCCCACCATTGTTGTCGGGCCATAATGGCTCAAGAGTTGATTACTACTGTAGAAGAATTTAATCTCAGGGAGGTGTACAAACTGTCTGCATTTAATATATGTTATTAGAATGAATGCCACTACCGCCCATCGGCAGGGTTTCGAACGTGCCAGCACTGCTATCTTACAGCAGCTTTGTGAACTACGAGGCGTGACTCCCTCTATCGGCGAAAAGGTGAATTAGATAAGTGACTCTATTGTCATTATACTGAAAACTTCTGAAATCAAAACTATTGTTAACTGGCGAAACCCATGCATATTTGAGCACTAAGATAATTAATCGCCGAACCAGTTCGTGTGTACTGACGAGGCCCTCGTGACGCTCGGCACACTCACACAACGTGAAACATTTTATATATAACAAACACATTACACTGCCCTGGGAATATGTATGTCTAATTTGGTAATCTACTTTATATCCTTTGGAATACTTAAGTTGCAAAATATCTGGTGAAGTTAGTGTAAAGCCCCATGATGTGGCGGTGCATGTCCGCAGCTACATCTCGCTGGCACACCCGTCACTTTATAAACAAATGAATTACTGCACGATACAAACAACAAGCAACCAGCAACAGACAGTATGTCGATTAAAAAAAAAATAATAATAATGATAATAATAGCAATAATAAAACAAAATAATTTTGATAAGTAGTAAAATATTAGTGATAAATATTAAACAAACAAACAAATAAATAAATAAATAGAAATAAATAGAAACCTCACTGTCATGTCCGTGCGCGGCTTCATTCCTGAAGTCCACACTGCCATCCCCCTTTATAATGCAATTTACGTTTTCCCGTCACGCGCAGGTTATTGTCTGAGCTGTGACGCCATCCATTCATCATTACATCACTGCTCTCACGTGACCGTCAAAACTGCTTCTGAGGAGGTGCAGTAGTGGGGACTGCGAAGGGTGACAGGTGCAGAAATAGCCGCTGCCCTTCCGACCTTCAGGCGTGCGAACAGGGAAAAAATAATAATCTCAGACTTACAAGTCAGCTGGAAGATGCGAAGCCCCAAGACGCGGCGTCCGGCAGGAGCACCGAGGCCAGCCCCCGTCTCCTCTCCCGGCCCTCTCAAACCACCAGTGGAAGAAAATTACTGATGTAGGAACTTTCCGTGTATGGCAAACAGTTTGGAAAATATTGGTGTGGGGTGCGTGCGGCGGAGAGTTCAGCACGGCCTGCGCTGGGTGAAGCTGTGTCGCAAATATTGATGAGCTTATTGAAACTCCGAACAAACTTGCGAGGTCAAGGCGTTCCTGAGCCACAAATGCGAACGTAGGAAAATATAATGATCAAATCCATTCTCGGCTCGGACAAGCGTCAATCTGTCAGCTTTATCCCCAGGCCACCAGCCTCGCCTTCTCTCCCCCCGCCTCCCACTTGACCCTTCTCTCCCATCTCACCACCCGCTGCCTCTTACCGTTACCACATCTCCAACACCCCTTGGCAAGGTCACCCAGCCCACTAGACCACCGCGCTGACCTTGTGCCGCTTACTCTGCTAACCCCGCCGACTACACTATAGGCACCTTTACTTCACTACAGGCCACGACGCTGCATAACCTCATTGCAGCGCCTTGTATCAGTCAGTCAATCATTCAGTCAATCACCCGCGAGGCCGCAAGGGATGTCCTGGCGTGCGCAAGAAGTGCCACTCCTGAATCCTACCCTGGCCATTGATAGCCAGACACACCACCTGCCTGTCCCTCATGTGCAGAACAGCATACAAAGGGTGATGTGTAGATGTGTACGTGCCGCATTGGTTTTTGCTATGAATGTATGCATGGTAATTATCAGCGTTAGTGGTTACGTTTCTCTCTCTCTCTCTCTCTCTCTCTCTCTCTCTCTCTCTCTCTCTCTCTCTCTCTCTCTCTCTCTCTCTCTCTCTCCACGCCATCAAACCGCTCATCATTCTAATCCCACAATCCCGGAAAATGCTAAAAGGCGAGAAGAGACAAAAAACTATATTCACATTCACAAATACCATCCAGTTTTTGTCGTGTTGCCCTCTCTCTATTTCTTTCTCTTCCCGATCTCTCCCCATCCCTCGCCCATCTCATGCCTCGCCCACAGGTCCCAGAGGTACCAGGAGCCCCGTGGACCAGCGGCACCTCATGACTGCTGCATCGCTTCGGGGCCTGTTGGTCGCGCTGGGACTACGGTGCTGCTGTCACACTTATTTTTCTCCGCCTTATTTTTTTGCGTCGCCTTTCCTCTCACAGCGTTCCTTCATTACCATATCTCTCTCTCTCTCTCTCTCTCTCTCTCTCTCTCTCTCTCTCTCTCTCTCTCTCTCTCTCTCTCTCTCTGACGGCTGCTGGTGTTCCCTCAGCTGAATAAAATCGTGTGGTGCAAGTTTAGACTACAATTTCGAAAGACATCACTGACTATAAAGGATTAATAATCGAGTAGTTAAGAGCTTTTAGTGAGTGCTGTTATATCTTTGCTCGTTTAAGTTGTTCTGGGTTACTTTAATAAAATCACAAACATCACATTTTCATTAGCCATCAAAAGTCTTGTAACTTCTGCAGCTTTCCCACGTTAGGGTGTCTCGTTGAGTCGTCATCGTCGCCTTCTATCAGGTATTTAGGTATGTACAGTGTTGTGTGGGAGTTTCATTCCGCTTGTCGTTTCCTTGACTTCTTTATCTGCAAATTGCGTAACTTCCTCTTTTGTGTATAGTGCGGTCTTTCACCTTCAGTTTTTCGCTCCGTACGGGACATTTAGAGTACCATTTCCCTATGTTCCAGTAATCATCTGATATTTCATAAGACCAATAAAAACAACGATTCTTTCAAGTAACTGCTCGATAAATAAAAGAGAAGAGAAAAGGAACGTTTGAAAAGAGTTGCCTACAATGGTATTATTAAGAATTAATGAAGTAAGACTAACGGGAAACAAAGCCTGACATTTCCACAAAACAAAGCAAGCAACTAAATGAAGGTAACTTCGCAAAGAACAGGAAAAGAGAAGAGAAAAGGGAACGCAGAAAAGACGCCGCTTATAATGATACCTGAAGGAACTTACGGTTTGTGCAGTTTAATGTAATCAGATTAGCAACTTCACAAGATACCTGAGCAAAAACCAGACAAAGAGATGAAAGAGAACAAAAACGCAGATAAAGCATTACGACCATGATATCACACACACACAAAAAAAAGAAAGAAAAGAATTATAAACGTACAGCTTAATGTAACAAGATTACCAACCTCACATGCAAGAAATGAAAGACCTTAATTTAGTGAACCTTATCGCTCGGGTAGGTACAGGTCCCTTGTGACAAAAAGTTTCGTACTTTTTAACCATTTCAGAGCATTGCAAGAACGTGTGTATTAGCAAGTCTATCTGTGACTTTCTGTGATAGTGTGTGATGGCCTTCCATACTTTTTAGTAGTTTATTGTATTGTGGAGCTCCAGCCAAAAATAATTTTCAATTTGTCTGACTTCTACAACGAACTGGAAATAAAGTTATCTATCTATTTTTTCCTCTTAGTGGGCCTTCTTTTCTGAACTTTTGTTGTTACCTTTGGCTAGCACCCCTCTCATAATAAAAAAAAAAAAAAAAAACTTAGGCAATATCGAGCAGAGGAACCACCAGAACATACATAGCCTGTCCAAACCGACAACACAGGCGCAGCCACCACAATCACCGCTCCATCACACCACCAGCAGCACCATCGCCGGCACGGGTCATGCGATACTCCGCGTGTGTTAAAGGGCTGCCATGGGTGTTTAGAAGCCATACAGCAGCGGCTAGGGTGTGGGGAGGGGTCGGGGCACAGCGAGGGAATGTGGTCTGATCAATACATTGTTATTGGAAGATGAATACAAGAAGAGCATTTACCACCAAGGCGACGACCGTGTGTGTGTGTGTGTGTGTGTGTGTGCAGATGGGTGGCTGAGAGAGAGAGAGAGAGAGAGAGAGAGAGAGAGAGAGAGAGAGAGAGAGAGAGAGAGAGAGAGAGAGAGAGAGAGAGAGAGAGAGAGAGAGAGAGAGAGAGAGAGAATGATGAAGGGTCCTGCTTCCATAGTTACCTGGGAATATGTTGTTGTGAAGTGGTGTAGCGGTGGGGCGTCTGGTGTTGATATGACAGTATTTGTGAGAATGGCAGAATGGTGGTGAGGTATTTGTGAGAATGGTGGTGAAGTCACGGCATTGGTGACAGAGTGATGGTGGAGGTCACACTCGTGGTTTGGGCATGGTGGTGATGGGAGAGATAATACTGACGACGGAGTGGTGGAGGGACCACAGTACTCATTGAAGTGGCGATGGGCGTGGCTCCTGCCATCCCTCACGCGGCCAGAAGCCTCACTAACGCTTGGTTCAAGGAAAGAAACCTGTCGGATACAGCCGTTCGTCGTCGCACGACCGACGTGAAGACAGACGCCTTTTTAACCCCCCAACTCCCTCCAACCTTCATGACAACCTCCTGGAGGGCGAGCGTCACCTACGGACCCGCACCTGTCTGTTGCACGAGTCGCTCACCGTCCATCAAGAGTGATGTCTGCCCTCTAGGGTGTCGCTGTATCTGTCGCGTTCCGGGAAGTGAGGCCGATGCTCCATCCGGCTCCCGACACTGCCGCCATCCCCAGAGTGTCCTTATCACCTGCCACACAGCTATACAGGTTACTGGTTATTACGCACAGCTCATGAAAACTGAACAACCATACAAACAAACACGTCAAAGGAACTTAAAGCTTTCCAGTCCGTTTACGACGCCACGCCTGCGTGCGGTGTGGGCAAAAAGACTTTCCGCTGCCGCTGCGCGAGCCTCCCATCTTAGGAAGTTCTCGTCTATTCACAAAAGGAAGTCGGATACAAATGAAAGAAAAGTAAAATTTTGAGCGTGATGTACTCATGAATATGGTGTGGGTGACTGTCTCCCTGACATTAGAGTCAGCACATTAGAGACTGTCACAACCAAGAGTGGCACTGAGATTTTCTTAGCCCCTCGAGCTCAGGACCTCAGGCTTTCTTTGTTACTGCTACACGAGACACGAAAAAGTAATGCTAAGTGAATAAGTTCCTGTTGTTGGTCACGCCACGACGAGTCACGATGAGGAATAATATTACATTTCCACAGAGCTTGTACTGTCCGGAGCACATTAGATGAAAGAAGACGGTATGAAAATAAAAGAAGGAAAGATGAAAAATTAGTAAGATTTTTTTGGGGGGAATGAGAGCAAAGTTATATAAGGAAGAGTATTGAGCCCGTCATCAATTTTTAATTATGAGACACAATACGGAGAAATTCTGCCTCAGTGGCACATTAATTTGCAGAACCGTACCTACACAATTAATCTATTGAACACACACACACACACACACACACACACACACACACACACACACACACACACACACACACACACACACACACACACACACACACACACACACACACACACAAGCGCCAACACTAACACACACACGTAAACCTCAGTGTTCCAAGTAGGGCCAACCTCCGCCGGGTGAACGACCCTTCCATGCTCACCCTCAACCCCCGCCACCCCCGCCGCCCCGCCTCTCAGCTCCGCCCCGCTCCTTCCATATTTCACGCGACCACTAAGAGAATCGGAAGAGAGGAGTATTCCAGGCAGCCAGCCAGCTAACCATACATGCAAGCGCTCACGCACGCAAGCACGCAAGCACTCCACACAAATTTCAAGGAAACCAGAGAGAGAGAGAGAGAAAGAGTACCAATTGTAGCATGTAAACCAAGTCACAAAGCACAACACAGGCGTTCATGACACAACAGGACACCGGCTGAGGGGCATACAGTAGGTAAGCAGTGGCAAGCAAGTAGTAAGCACGAATATAAGAGAGAGTAAATGTTAGCTGAATTTGCGGCTGAGAATGAAATATAGAGGTACGCAAAATTTGAAGCGTGTACACCAAGAGGACTTCTATTTCTGTTATTGCAACCTTCCAAGAATTCCCTCAACTTCCCATACCCTTCAACGGATGTTAAGTTAGTCTCCCTGGGTCACCCCTCTCGGAAACACGCACTTTGGAATTTTTAAGCACTCCTTCCTACACACACTGTTCCGGGTCTCCTCTCCCTTTCGGATTACCAAGCATGATGAAGGAGGAAGAGGAGGAGTGGGTGAGGCGGTGCGGAGCCATCGACCATGTTGCGAAGTGCCGCGCAACAAATGTCAAAGGAACACAGTGAAAAGAGTGATTGATTCGGGCTTTGGTGCAGGAGTGTGGCAGGGGGCGGGGTGTGTGTGGGGATGGTGGCGGGTACCGTCTATGTGGGTGTGACGGAACACGTGTACAAGTATGTTAACGAGGCACGTGTGTGTACGTGGTTAAGAAGAAGCCGAGAGGATTGTCTGTAGAATAAAATCTCTCTCTCTCTCTCTCTCTCTCTCTCTCTCTCTCTCTCTCTCTCTCTCTCTCTCTCTCTGTTATATTCATATAGACTAAAACAAAAATAATAATGGTTAAGTGCAGAGAATATGTAGATTAAGAGTCATGAGAAAAAAAACGTAATGGAAAAACAAGCTTTAAAAATCGAGGATATTTTCACTAATTGGCTCAAGAAATCTCTCTCTCTCTCTCTCTCTCTCTCTCTCTCTCTCTCTCTCTCTCTCTCTCTCTCTCTCTCTCTCTCTCTCCGCGTCACCGCGCTTCCTGCTAGTAACGCACACCAATATCCTGACGAAGCGAGACGTCATACTTTTGTGTGTGTGTGTGTGTGTGTGTGTGTGTGTGTGTGTGTGTGTGTGTGTGTGTGTGTGTGTGTGTGTGTGTGTGTGTGTGTGTGTGTGTGTGTGTGTGTCTTAAAAGCACCCACACCCCCGGAAGACCTCCTGCATCGTCTCCACAATCGGTAAACCTCACGCTACCACCTCCTCACTAATCCCGCACTCTGACACACGCGCACACACACACACACACACACACACACACACACACACACACACACTACAAACATACACACAGCAGCAGCAGCAGCAGCTCCCGATTAGAGGCGCCGCTCTGCCTCATGCACAATTTAAGCTGGACGCATGATGACAGGCTGGCCAGCAGGCGGCGGCTGGCACTGTATCACCGCCTGGGGTCCTGCCACGCCATTACACCGCCCGCGGGACCTATTAAGCTCACACACACACAATCAACAGACAAACTCGTTCATCGCCGCCGCTTCACAGTCGACTTGTGAAGGGAGGCCCCACGTGCCTATAAGAGTATCAAGGTCAGAGAGAGAGAGAGAGAGAGAGAGAGAGAGAGAGAGAGAGAGAGAGAGAGAGAGAGAGAGAGAGAGAGAGAGAGAGAGAGAGAGAGAGAGAGAGAGAGAGAGAGAGAGAGAGAGAGAGAGAGAGAGAGAGAGAGAGAGAGAGAGAGAGAGACTCCATCCGACACTCAGCTTTACTCGTGGCCGAAGGAGGAAGTGAATAAACCTCCAGTCTCAAGAGCGGTTTTCAATGCACAATGCACGCTTCCTTAATGCACAAAGCACGCCCACTGCTGCACTGATAATCACGCATAAATCCCTTGAGTTCAGCACATAGCCAAGTGATATAATACCAGTCCTTACAGGGATATTATTTGTACTGTGATATAAAAGAACTTTTTTTTTTTTGAGGAACACTAAGGACAACTGAAAGCAAGGTAAAAAAAATTTATGAGAGAGAGAGAGAGAGAGAGAGAGAGAGAGAGAGAGAGAGAGAGAGAGAGAGAGAGAGAGAGAGAGAGAGAGAGAGAGAGAGAGAGAGAGAGAGAGAGGATGAGGGTGGAGAGAACTTACATAATACATTGCATCGTGTATTTGCACTCGCTCATCTACACACACACACACACACACACACACACACACACAAGAGCGAAGCATCAGTAGCAGTTAAAGCTGTATCGATGTTTCTCGACCACCGCCCCTCCACCACCTTAACCTTGCCTCTCCTTGGACTTCATCTTGACACGATCAACTTACATCGCTAATCCACCGAGAAACACACGCACACCGTCACCTCGGGCATTACCACTGACCTACGAGCAGAAGCAAACACTTTTCCAGGCAGAACGTCCGTGTATTCCCATCCAAAACCCCGCAGATCGTAACAAACAGCACTGGTATCGATAAGAGCCATTCCAGACGCCTTCCATCCACCTCCACGCCCTTATTACTACCCCAGGCTGCTTCCTTGAGTTGCACTGCTTTGCTATTAGGGAGAATTGGAAGACAGAAGTAACGTAAGAGCAGAAGTAGTAGTGTCGGTAGTTCCAGTTGCCACCGCCGTACATGTAACAGTGGCAATAGCATCCTGACCTTTAGCCCATTAGCACAAAGAGAGAGAGAGAGAGAGAGAGAGAGAGAGAGAGAGAGAGAGAGAGAGAGAGAGAGAGAGAGAGAGAGAGAGAGAGAGAGAGAGAGAGAGAGAGAGAGAGAGAGAGAGAGAGAGAGAGTGTTTCTCGTGCGGGCAAAGTGTCATGCTGTGTGCGTTTTATGTACATGTGCATGTTCATATTTTATTCATCTCCAGTCATGTGTGTGTGTGTGTGTGTGTGTGTGTGTGTGTGTGTGTGTGTGTGTGTGTGTGTGTGTGTGTGTGTGTGTGTGTGTGTGTGTGTGTGAGGAGGTGTAGGCGTTCAACGATAAAACTCGATAACATGCATTTTTTTTTCTCTCTACGGCAAAATGTCGAGACACCCACAAAGTCCTTAACAATGCCTGTGTTTCCAGTGACCTTTCCATATCCCTATTCGAATATTTTTAAATCCTATGTATCCAGTGGTGAATGAATTCGGTTATTAATTCTTACACGCCCCACTCTCTCTCTCTCTCTCTCTCTATAAATACAGTCGGCGCCTCTCGACGTGATCGCGGTGAGCAGCGCGGGACAATCTTGCGTGACTATTATTTTTGCATATTACCCAGCGCGGGAGACCGCCCGGGGAAAAATGACTATATGGCAACATTTCGAATTCTTGGCCGTTAATTTAAATGACAACAGCTGTCAGTGTTGATTACGTTTGTCTTGAGTGGTCGTGTTTCTTCTCGCACGTGCCACCACCCGTACTGCCTCCGCGACCTACTGCAAGGATTATTAAACAGGCTCGTAATATTTCCCGTCATGTCAAAAGCTTACACAAGTGAGGATAATATTGTGCGAGTGATCGAGTGCTATAAATTAGGCCTCAGCACCAAGGAAATAAGTCATCAGACCGGTGTGAAGCCAGTGACAGTGCGCCGCCTCATTGTTAAATTTAAGTCCTCGGGAGAGCGTGAGATTCCTCACCACTTACATGGTGGTGGGTGGCGCCCAAAGATTAGTGGCAGGACTCTGGCCCACATCAGGCGTCAGCTAGACCAAAACCCTCACCTCACAGCAAGACAGCTTAAGGAACAGAATCCCATGCTCCTCCAGGATGTTAGTGTGCGTACCATCCAGAAGAATATCCAAACCAAGCTAAACTATCGAAAAATGCGCGCTCGTAACAAGCCTTTTGTTTCCGAGGTGCATCGGAAAAAGAGGCTGGCTTTCGTTCAGAAATACAGTTCATGGACTTTAGATGAGTGGAGGCGTGTCTTGTGGACTGATGAAGCCACGTTCAGGGTCAGTGACACGAAAGGGAAGAAGGTGTTGCGCCGGAAAGGCTCTGACCCGCACGATCCCAAGTTCACCGCCAAGTCTGTGAAGCACCCTCCCTCCCTCATGGCGTGGGGTGCGTTCTCTTACGGGGGCGTGGCTGACTTACACATCTTCCCTAAGGGTCAGTCAGTCACCAAAGATGTGTATCTCAGCTTGTTAGACAGTCGTCTGGCTGACTGTTTCGCAGCGACTGGTGGTGAGGTGCTGCAGCAGGACGGCGCTCCGTGCCACACCGCGCACATCGTCAAAGAATGGCTTGTTTCAAGCCAAGTGGA
>NC_087156.1:32091996-32126996 GCF_035594125.1 Scylla paramamosain | reverse complement strand
TTCTACGTAAATTAAGTCAGAATTTCTCTATTTTCTTTCTAATTACGTGTTCCTATTTCCGGTCTTCCTTTTCTCCGTTACTCTTTCCTTCTTTCACTTTTCCTCCTTTCCGTCCAATACAGTTTCATTTTCCTATTTTATCGCTCAGCTCGTGTTGCTTCAGGATCGCTTAACTTCCGTCACGGTTCTCCTCTTGGACAACCCACCTTTGATACTTCCGCCGCGGATCAGACCACGCCATGCAGGCTGAACCCAAGCACGCACAGTCACCTCGCCTCACCTTTAACTCTCTTGGCTCTCCTAAAGCTGATGGGCGGTGGCCGGTGAGGGAGGAGGAAGAGGAGGAGCGAGGGTGGGTGATAGAAGTTACGGAGAGGTTACCGCATCGACAATTGTAGAACACTTACGGGAGGTGGATGCTTTACATAGACTTGCAGAAGCTGAGGAAAGAGATATGTTTACTCAGCAGGCACGACATGAGACGAGGGAGGAATGCCTGGGAACGAAACGAGGCCAGGATGGAGGCGAAATGAGGCCACGGAGATACAGGCGGGAGGAGCGTGGGCGTTGTGGAGAGGAGTAAGAGAGGACGTCACTCAATTTAATGTCTTGCGCCCCTAAACTTTTCCCATGAGATATGCCAGAGAAGATGCCTAAGCTGAGAGAGATGGCTGTGGTAATGGTGGTGATAATAATAGTAGTAGTGGTAGAAGTTAGGGTGGTGGTGGTGGTAGTAATAGCAGTAGTAACAGGTTCTGTTTTTTTTTAATATAGTTTTACTGAAATCATCTCTCAGTGGCCTCATACAGATATAAGCAAACACTTGCCCAACCAGACGCATGAATGTGAACGGACAGAAACGCACACATACAAATGCATGGGTACTGACACACACACACACACACACACACACCAATCCTAATAATGCAGCAGGAGGCCACGGGCGAGACAATGGTGGCAGCCTTGAGCAGCCCTAGAAGTCAGCATACGTGCAGCCAGACCCTCAGCCGGTCAGGGTGAGGCAGGTGGTGGTGCACTGACATAGCCTGGCCTACAAAACTCTCAGGGCTCGTCCTTACAAGGCACCTCAAGGAATCCGTGGAAATATCTTCTTAGACGCGTACATCTCCTCTAATCCTTCCCCTAATGAGTATCTCCTTAGCTTACCCTTAATCTCATTCCAACATAATCAACGCTCACCTCTTCTTTAGGTACACCCAGGCCTGCCTTCCACTCACCCTCCCTCTATCTCGACACGCCTCTCTTCCTCCCCTCACACTGGAAAGGGAATGGAGAGTCACGCTTGTGTTTGGGGGATAGAGGTGTCCAATGATGAACTGATGCACGGGTGTAGTTGGACTGTAGGGTTTGTCTGTCTTTCTACCTGTGTCTTATTATAGAATGTGCCGTTTATTTGTAGCTAATACAAATTGTTTGCTGGAGTGTCTTGCAGAATGTATACAGAATTTCAATTGATTCATATAACGCCGAAACCTTCCTACCTACGCCTGAAGTGTGTCTTGAAGAAGTATAACTTTTCTGCAATGTCATGTAACTCGATAACGCATCACAAACTTCTTTCCTCCGTGACAACCATCATTATCATCATCACGTTCTCTCAAGAGCCCAGCCATGGAGGGAGGGAACAGAACTTTTTGGTTAGCGGCGCCAACCAATCAGTTCCAGCTGCGTGTGGTACATCGCAGCGACTCTCGAGGCCACGGGAAGCATGTACACTGATGCGTTGGTGGCAGCGGAGTACTTGAAGGTTGTCCAGAAAATTGTGTTCCTTGTGTATTTCAAAATGTGTGAGTGACTTGACGGCAGGTTATGATTTGTTAGGCAATTATTGATGGCCACTCATGTTCTGCTACATGTAAACGATGCTCGAAGAACATAATACATTAAGAAAGCAGTTATTCTAAAAAAAAAAAAAAACTTGCTTATTTAAAAAAGTGTGTAAGAATCTTATACCAAATGTTATATTTTCTTAAAATCGGTTAGGTAGATGTTACCTTAATCAAGTGAAGTGTGGAACATCCTTCTGATTAACTAATTTATATTCTTCAGGCCTGCACTCGAAGACTCGAGTTAAATAAAGCATCCTCCTCCACACTGCAGCGCTGACTGACTGACTACGTTAATGCGAGAGGCGACTTGCCCCGACAGACAGAGAACTAAGATGCCGCAAATACGGAGGTATAATGATATATTGAATGTTTTTTTTATTATTGTCGTATAAAGGAAGTTTTTTTTTTTCTTTTAGTCTAAATGAAATTAGGTATGTTTGATGATCACGCTTACGAGAAGATACTGCGCCTCAGTTTTCTAAGTGAGGAAATGTAAACAGTGAACTAACCATTCCAGCTCCGTACCACACCGAGGAGTCACGCAGCAAAGTTATCTGCGGGAACCTTTCTATAGATCCCCAGAGAGACCTACACCTACACCTCCCTTTGTGCAGATCTACCGCTCCCCTCCCTTCTGCAGTGCTCGTACCGCCGCCGCCGCCGCCTCTTCCTCCTCCTCCTTCTCACCGCCCATAACCCCACCCTGCGTGCACGCTCCATTCCATCCGCAGTGTTTGTTCCCGTGCTCCTTCTCCGCCCCTTCGACACTCTATGCCCCACTCTCTCCCCTTACTCCAGTACTTTGCCGCCAGGAGTGTACTTGTATACCCCTCACACTCCTTCCTGACACACTGCATCTTTCTCTTCCCTTTCTCTGTGTCACACACACACACACACACACACACACACATACACACACACACTGCCATGTTTGTACACCTGGATCTATCTTGTCTTTCTTGCCGCCTCTGCTCGCTCCCGTCAAGGTGGAACGAGGGAAAGGCAATACATTATAGGCACCTCTAAGGCTTCCGAACTCTCCTTGGCTCACCTTCACTCCGCACCACGCCTCCATCCCCCAGTCCCTTCCCTCCACCACCTCCGGTGTGTCCTTCATTCAAGGTTAAAAGGAAGGGATGAAAAGCAGTTTGAGGTCGACACCACTAAAATTTCATTTATATGACTCTTATTTTGCGGTTTTTATTTTTTTGCGGTCTTATTTTGATTTTTTATTTCCCAGGATTAACGTTTCCACGTTTTTTTCCAAAGAAATTTCGCGTGCAAGGCCTCCAATTTACAGAAGCACGAGATAAATGTTCCCTGTTGCTGTTGATGTGTTTCGTGTGACACAAGGCGAGATCCTCACGCAGGTGTTGTTCTGCCCCGCCAGAGGTGAATCACTCAGAAAAGTGGTGGTGCGTTGAATTAACAAATTATTTTGTTCTCTTTATATTGATATATTATAAAGTTATTTCAGACCTCCATAACAGCGTGACGAGCGATTCCTGCACTTCTCTCACATGGCCTCCGTCTCGCCCCTCCCCGCCCATCAGGAGGTGCACAGTGCGGCACTGACACTGAAGGTGACACTCAACACACACACACACACACACACACACACACACACACACACACACACACACACACACACACACACACACACACACACACATCTGCGTATTAAGACCGTCGAATTTTTCTTCTCCTTCAAGAATTACTCTGACAGAGTCCTTCAGTCAGACCTTTCCCTGTACCGCCTTAAAGAAGGGAGTTCATACCGTTTAAGTACACACACACACAAACACACACCGCGTAACGTAGTGGGTACACCACGAAGTATAGTGGTCAACACTCTTGGCTCACAACCGAGAAGGCCCGGGTTCGAGTCCCGAGCGCGGCAAGGCAAATGGGCGAGTCTCGTCACGTGTAACCCCTGTTCACCGAGCAGCAAGAAGGTACGGGATGTAACCCGCGTGGTTGTGGCCTTGCCGTCCAGGTGTGTGGTGTGTGAGTGGTTTCAGTCCTACCCATAGATCGGTCAGTATGAGCTCTTTCCGTAGGGGGAACGACTGGCTGGTGACCAGTAGACGACCGTAGGTGAGATGTAGGTGAATGACACACACACACACACACACACACACACACACACACACACACACACACACACACACACACACACACACACACACACGGCAAATAGAAAATAAAGAAAATTATAGATAAATAAATAAAACAAATAAACAAATAATGTAATTAATAGTGAAAATAGTGAAAGTAAAAAAAAAAAATAACGAACAATAAAACCTAGAATACCACAATGTATTGGGAATTTCCTCTGCCCTACCAGTACACACGCAATACTAGTTCAAATGGCGGTCCCTAGTAATAGTGAGAAGGCAAACACGGAAACAGTTACGTTCCCACGGCTGTAACATCCTATGGACACGATGCTCATAAAGCACAAAGTATGACTAAAACAACCCTGTCAGCATGATTCCTCTCAAGGCAGCGTTCAGGGCGGCTGTGACTCGGCACACACACCGGCTAGTGATGATAACCTCTCAGGGAAGCAGTCATTCACGCACTGGCTCACTCACATTCCAGAAGAACGCTCCATGATAGAGCGTTACGTATGAATCTGTTACGTAAACTCGTTTTCATTCACGCTGCGTCCATGCGCGCGGTTGATGGCGCATCAGGGGAGGGTAGAGCCGGCCGGGAGGTACTGCGTATTCTTTTCGCAGTACAGCCATCGTGGGGCACCTGGCCTGGAGGCACAGGTGGAATTAATGTGAGATTCACCTCACCCTCTCAGTAACAATAAATGAGAGGGAACGAGAGTGAAGGGGAAAAGAGGGGAGAGAAACGGGAAGGATGGTGGAGAGAGTTCCTCCTCAGGGCGCCGCCTGCCTGCCTGCCTGCCTGCCTCGCTGAGTCACCACACCAGGCGTGGTTGTCTGGCCGCCTGGGAGCCAGACTTCGATCAGCTGTCTCTACCTCACGCCGCTGCCTCAGACAACAAAAGATTCTGCAAACAGTTGACGCACATTGGCGTTGCGGCTTGATTATGAAATGATACCAAAAAAAATATGCCGAAATGAATAGAATAAAAGGAAAAGAAAGAAAAATGTAAACTAGTAGAATGAACAAGTCAGAGTATTACTGCAATGCGATGATGGGAAACACCAAGCAGCAAAAGCGTTCCTCATATTTCCTCACTTTGCACACCTATAAAGAGAAAGGCTCGATGAACTTTGCCACCAGCCACCTGAGGCACCGTCATGTTCTTTAACGTTAATTACCAACGGCATGAAAATCGTCAAAAAATTTTGATATGCTTTGGCTTATCACCTAAAAACGAGCTGAAAGTCGTTTCTAGAATCGCGATGAAAGGCGAGAATTGTCAGAGCGAAGATGAATAGCGAGACATATAGAGAGGAAAAGGCTGAGATGAAACAGTTAGGTCATTTTCTATAATGCAGTGCGAGAACGGCCGCCCACACGGTTATACGTAATTCATATGAGTGCGAGGGAGGCGGACGAAGCCTGCAGAGGTCAACATGATTCTCTCTCTTTCTCTCTCTCTCTCTCTCTCTCTCTCTCTCTCTCTCTCTCTCTCTCTCTCTCTCTCTCCTCCATAATACAACGCAAGTGGAACAAAAATAGACATTTCTGCAGGCGCGTCTGAACTTTGGTTGACGCTCTGGAGGGACGAAGGAAACCCCGGATATACAAGAAACGCCGGAGAAGCGACACAAATACAGTGAACAGCATAGCCAGCTCTAGCCTGATACTGGAAAGTTTTGAGGAATTCGAGTTACCTCTTACAATAGCACTATAAAAGCCACGAGGAACAAGGAGCGGAGACTCGCCGGGACAGATGACGGCTGTCAGTCAAGATTCTCATTACCTAACTGAAGTGAGCTCCATCAATACAGTGTGCTGTGACTTTCGAGATAGCAAAGGTTTCACGCCACGAACACGACACTATACTGTTTTTTTAATGTTATATGGATCTGCACATCTCTCGCACCTTCTGCACTGGGGGCCGGATTCTGAAACATCTATTTTAGGAAATTAGTAGCGTTCTCAAGAGTAATTTTCCAACTGATGATGCAGAATCTTTGTTGAATCATTAACAGAATCATGAAAACACCTCCGGAAACCTACCATAACTTTCACTATAGACGTAATAACAAGTCGAGACAAGACGTTTGAGTTTATGATATTGGGACACCCAAGAGGCGTTGCCGGGAGAATCGGGGGGATTCCGGCGATTACCTTAATGTTTCCACATGCATTCTTTAGTCTCTTGTGATGATAACTTGCCCAAAAACACAAGTAATTGCACCCGCTAACTGCTATCTTCCTCCCGTCCCTTCCTACAGCTCTGTTACATAACACTCGCGTCATCCATCCTCTTTTTTGTGGTTATGTTACATAAGACTTGCGGCACATTCTCATGAATACTTCACTCGTGTGTACTAATGTAATATTCAACAATTCACCCGCCCTGCCCTCGAGCTGGGTATCACTGGAGCAGACCGCCTTCCACCACTTTACTCCTCCTTCGGAATTAGTACACACTTTAAAGAGGAGCACCACGTCACCTCCTAAACTTAATTGATTTTAGCATTTCAGGTGCCTTTCCTCTCCTCATCCCCTCCGTCTCGTCTTTGTGGGCGGCAGCAGAGGCGTTCACCCTCTTATCCAGTATTCACTTCTTGGCTTGCATTCAACTGTGAAAATAAAATCGAAGTCAAGAGAACGTGAGAATTCCGCTGCCTGCCGGGAAGACCTCAGAGCTGCTACGACGAAGACCCCCTGAACTTAACACACCACCAAGAACCCGACGCTTACGATAAGACCACCAAGACCACAATTCTCATCGTAGTTTCTTTTTTTTTTTCAGTCATGATTTCAGTAACCTCAAGGGAAGGGTTCGCTGTGTGTACTACGAAATTGAAGGATAAGCATCTCGAAAGGTGGAAATACAGAAGCAGGCAGAGGGTTCCAGAGTTTACCAGAGAAAAGGACGAATGATAGAGAATACTGGTTAACTCTTGCGTTAGAGAGGTGGACAGAATAGGGGTGAGAGAAAAAAGAAAGTCTTGTGCAGCGAGGCCGAGAGAGGAGGGGAGGCATGCAGTTAGCAAGATCAGAAGAGTAGTTAGCATGAAAATAGCGGTAGAAGATAACAAGAGATGCAACACTGCGGCGATGAGAAAATGGCTGAAAACAGTCAGTTAGAGGAGGGGAGTTGATGTGACGAAAAGTTTTTGATTGCATCCTGCCTAAATCCCCCCCCCCAGACATGAGAAGCATGCTCCATACATGGACGGATACATACATAGTTAGCAGCTGGAGGGGTGAGAATAACTGGCAGAGACGACTCAGAACGCCTAACTTCAAAGAGGCTGTTTTAGCCTCTATGAGTTTAGATTATAAGAAAAGGACAGACCAAGGAAAAGGACAGACCAAGGAAGAGGGGGGGACAGTTCAGTGTCATTGAAGAAGAGTGGGTAGTTGTCTGGAAGGTTGTGTCGAGTTGACAGATAGAGGAACTGAGTTTTTGAGGCATTGAACATTACCAAGTTTGCTCTGCCCCAATCAGAAATTTTTGAAAGATCAGAAGTCAGGCGTTCTGTGGCTTCCCTACGTGAACTGTTTACTTCCTGAAGGGTTGGACATCTACCACACAGACATCTACCACAGCAGCAATAAAACGACCAGAAAGGAAACTTGAGATGAATTTACGGAGAGCAGGATAGAAGCTGTAGGAGGGTAGTTTGGAGATCAAAAATTTGTGCCAGACTATCAAAATCTTTTGATATGTCTAAGGCAACAACAAAAGTTTCACCAAAATCTCTAAAAGAGGATAACCAAAGACTCAGTAAGGAAAGCTAGAAGATCAACAGTAGAGCGGCCTTGACGGAACTCATACTGGCGATCAGATAGAAGGTTGTGAAGTGATAGATGTTTAAGAATCTTCCTGTTGAGGATAGATTCAAAAACTTTAGATAGGCACGAAATTAAAACAATAGGACGGTAGTCTGAGGGATTATAACGGTCATCCTTTTTAGGAACAGGCTGAATGTAGGCAAAGCAAGAAGGAAAGGTAGATGTTGACAGACAGACTTGAAAGAGTTTGACTAGGCAAGGTGCAAGCACGGAGGTGCAGTTTCGGAGAACAAAAGCAGGGTCCCCATCAGGTCCATAAGATTTCTGAGGGTTTAGGCCAGCGAGGGCATGAAAACATCATTGTGAAGAATTTTAATAGGTAGCATTAAGTAGTCAGAGGGTGGAAGAGAGGATGGAACAAACCCTGAATCATCCAAGGTAGAGTTTTTAGTAAAGGTCTGAGCAAAGAGTTCAGCTTTAGAGATAGATGTGATAGCAGTGGTGCTATCCGGTTGAAATAAAGGAAGGAAAGCAGAAGGGGCAAAGTTATTGGAGATATTTTTGGCTACGTGACAGAAGTCACGAGGGGAGTTAGATCTTGAAAGATTTTGACACTTTCTATTAATGAAAGAGTTTTTGGTTAGTTGGAGAACAAACTTGGCATGGTTCCGGACAGAAATATAAAGTGCATGAGATTGTGGTGATGAAAGGCTCAAGTATCATTTGTGGTGGGCCACCTCTCTATCATGTATAGCACGAGAACAAGCTGTGTAAAAACAAGGTTTAGAAGGTTTAGGTCGAGAAAAAGAGTGAGGAATGTAAGCCTCCATGCCAGACACTATCACCTCTGTTATGCGCTCGGCACACAGAGACGGGTCTCTGTCACGGAAGCAGTAGTCATTCCAAGGAAAATCAGCAAAATATCTCCTCTAGTCCCTCCAACTAGCAGAGGCAAAACGCCAGAGGCACCTCAGCTTAGGGGATCATGAGGAGGAATTGGAGCAATAGACAAGATACAGATATGAGATTGTGATCGCAGGAGCCCAATGGAGAAGATAAGGTAAAAGCATAAGCAGAAGGATTAGAGGTTAGGAAAAGGTGAAGAATGTTGGGCGTATGTGCAAGATGGTCAGGAATACGAGTGGGGTGTTGCACCAATTTATTTAATATTATTATTAGTAACACCATCATCGTTGTCATCATAATTTCAATAAAATTTCTGTTCTTTCTTCGCTTTTTTTTTTTTTTTATTTATCAATAATGAATGATTTTTTAAATGTATACTATTTTCCTTTTGGTGTATTTTGAATATTATGTTTCTACTGTTACTACTATCGATATTACTTCTCCCCATCCCCTCTCTCTCTCTCTCTCTCTCTCTGCCTCCATTCACTCAGAAAATTTCATACGTTTTTATACCAACCATAAGAAAAAAAAATCTATAAATAAGACTTCGATAGTGTCACATTTTACTGGATTCTGAAAAGCTGTGGCGGGTCGGAGCACGTGGCAACAGAAAAAACAAGGGAGAAAGGGAAACAGTTGGAGTGAACATGGATATGCGTAGATGACTGGCTGCGGTAAGGAGTGAATGAAGAGAGAAGGATGATGAGAGTGGATGAGCCTGATGGATGAGAGGTGGAGGAGAAGGAGGCGGGAGGATATAAAGGCAGAAGCACAGAATTACACATACCAATAGGGTTGTCTGGAGGAGTAGAGAGCGAGGTTTGTTGTGTGATGCGCATTGAGAAAACAAAAGATTAGTATTATTTAGAGACGAGAAAAAAATAGAGGTGAAGGGTGAGCAAGAGGAGGAAGGGTGTCTTAAGAAACCTTACACTCGTCCCGCCAGTATCTACGTCAACGACGTCTTCTCACTGGCACTGCTGCTCCTGCATAAACATGAAAAAAACTTCTCTGACGTCTGTTTTGCTTTCCCTCCCCACCCCGTTTTTCTTTACGCAACCTTCCGCTACAGACAGGTGTGACGTAGCTATGCTCACCTGGCCTGCGTCGCAATGCACAAGCCTCCCTTTACGCTCATAATCATTTACATAAAAGTGAAACTTGTCCACAAGGTAGAGCGTAAAAATATAAAAGGAGGAAGAGGTCACCTGACGTCACTCCGGCGTAGGACATTGACGTCAGCGCTAGTGAAAAATACGAACATAAAATGCGGGCGGTTGGAGGCGAACGCCATTGTATTTCCAGGAAGCGTGATGACGTTCTAATAATACTCGTGGTTTCAGTTGCCTCTTACGCATGCCGGCAGGACGGGCCTAAGGCTAAGTGCCTCGCGTCGCTACGTGATTCCCTTCGGATGAAAATGGCATGGTAGGTGGATATTCGGATGGAAAAAAGGTCAAGCCAGAGGTGGAATACAGAGCGAGACAGTAGGAAGAGGATGTAGGGAATAATCTGGAATACATGAGGAACCATCCGGAAGAAAACAGATAAAATAACACGCTGGGAGAGGCGTTCGTGTGAGAGTAAATCAGTGACGCTAGCGAACAATAATGACTATAGTAACATTGTTGCAAATCATAATGATGTTCCTGACGATAATGAAGGTCACTACACCAGCAGATTAGTGTTACATCTTTCATACATATCTTCCACCAGCGCCGCCGCCGCCGCCAATACATCCACCGGCTACGTGACTTCGCGTGGGCGAGCGGAAAGATCAGATGTGGCGGGGAATGAGAGGTGGTGACCGCTGTTTTTTCTCCTCCTCCTCTTCCTTACCCTGATACTGTTACTCCTTTACCTCCTCTCTCGTTACACCTCGTCCTCCTAAGCTTGGTTTTTCTTTCCTTTACTCTTTTCTTTGTGCTTCTCATTTTTCCTTAATGGTCTCATTATTATTTTTCTTCCTCGTGTTATTAATCATATTTCCGGCTTGCTCTTTCCTTCCCATTATTTATACTCTCGTTTTCTTTTTTTTTTCACCCCCTTTACTTCATAGATTCCACGTCTTCCACTTCCTACTCCTCCTTTCAGCGCCCATCTGTCTTTCCTCATTTTGTTTTCCTATTTCCCATGTTTCTATGTTTTCCCTCTGTGTTTATTATCAGTAGGAGGAAGGAGGGAGATACAAACTTCCGGGCCAAGAGGAACTGGCGGCTCCCAGGTGAAAAAACGTGGCGTGCCCGACTGATCGTAAGGTGGACTCTCTCTCTCTCTCTCTCTCTCTCTCTCTCTCTCTCTCTCTCTCTCTCTCTCTCTCTCTCTCTCTCTCTCATGTTTATGTATATCAATAGAAAATCAGGACAGCGCGCGCCCGCGCACACACACACACACACACACACACACACACACACACACACACACACACACACACACACACACACACAATAGGAAGACATTAAGGCCAGATGTGCATAGTCTCCTCACGTTCTCGCGTTCGCTCCATGCCGCTCCCACACACATCCCTCCTATTCGTTCCTCCAGCCACACCCATAACTACACCTCCCAACACACCAGGCCTCCTAGCCACACCTCCCCCACACACCAGGCCTCCTAGCCACACCTCCCCCACACACCAGGCCTCCTAGCCACACCTCCCCCACACACCAGGCCTCCTAGCCACACCTCCCCCACACACCAGGATTCGTAGCCACACCTCCCCCACACACCAGGCCTCCTAGCCACACCTGCTCCACACACTAGGCCTCCTAGCCACATCTGCCCCACACACCAGGCCTCCTAGCCACACCTCCCCACACACCAGGCATCCCGACCACACCTGCTCCACACACCACCCACCATGCACCCTACAGCCTCTGAAAGTCACACGTCGTTGCATTAAAACTGACCTCACATTTCACATTAAAGGTGACGACAAAATAGAATAATAATTTTATGAGTTCAATATAACTATTTCATATATTCGCTACCTATATTTACATTCTCCAGTCAAGTGTGTATCCGTCGAGTCACCGCAGCACAAGAAAAATTAGGACGAGGTACAGGAAGGAGAGACATTGGTGGCCTAAAAAAAAAAAAGTTCCAACACTCAACAGAGGAAGAGTCTTGCCGTCTAATACTATTCATTGTAGTACACGAAAGTTCCCTTAATATCCCGAATGCTGTCGTGACATTCACTGCCACATGTTCAGCTTATTGTTTTCACTCGTTCTAAAAATAAGACAGACGTTACGTATATACTTCTTTTTTCTTTCAATGCACAGTGTGAGTCTTGTGATGGAAAGCAACAGAAGAAAGGGACATCAGTGCACTGAATGATTTTTTCTTTTTTTTGAGCGAATAGTTATGTCGTGTACTGTTTTTTCAATTTCAGGAACACACACACACACACACACACACAAACTATTTTTTTGCACAATTTGGAGTGTTAGAAATATGAAAATGACAAACAAGATAATAAAATGAGGAAAAAAGTGTTTATCAAATGCGTAACCGTTTTCAATTAAACATTTAGTGAATTACCTTGAACAAAGACAAAAGCAACGTAATTAACATCCGGTGAAACTTATTAAACGGACGCACGCACGCAAGCAAGCACGCAAGCACGCAGGAAAGCACACACACACACACACACACACACACACACACACACACACACACACACACACACACACGAAATACTACCTGCCAATTACACTGTCTGTCATTGGCAGTCTGTTTTTCTCTGTCCATATAGCTTCCTCCCTCCTCCATTTTCTCTCTCTCTCTCTCTCTCTCTCTGCACAACACTAATGAGCCACAGTGTTGTCGCCTCGTCACATCGTGTCGTGCTTTGTCAAGAGGCACAATTATGCTCATCCTTGCCATTCCTCAACCTCATTTCCATATCAGTGTCAGCATCAGACAAACATTACCACATTATCTTCTTACATTCGTCACCACCATCACCATCAACACCACTGTCACTCTTCCTGTTCTTCCTGCATTAACATCATCCCTTGCACAAGTCTAACTTTTCTATAAAAATGTTTCGGAATTATCCATCAACGCTGGAAGTTAACCGCCTCTAATTCCCAGGCACATGACTGCAGCCAATGCAAAAAAAGGCTCACCAGAAGCAAAGAAGCAATGCAGCAGAAGCTCTAAGGCCCTCTAACATTCGGCTTCACCTGGTTGGGACGGATGCGCAGTCTAAAGCAGCTGCAGCTTTCATGGATTATGTTGATTATATTTGGCCAATATGTAGCTTTCCCAACTCAGGTCAGCACAGAAACGCTGAAGGCTGGCATCAAAAACTCGACAGAAGAGCAAAGAAAAGTAATCTTACATTTTGATCTATTAATATCACCGCTATACTCTGAGGCACAAGTTGTTCCCAGCCAAGTAAAGCTTATGACGGAGGGAACACTGAAACAGCACCACAGAAAACAAATGAAACAGCTTCATGTACGCCTCATGAACCTTTGGCACCATAAAAGACGGAACCGACCCGTGATGTATGCAGCAGTGAGGTTTGCGATTTCGTACATTTAACATTATTTTTTTATGAAGCTTATGAATTCTCAAAATGTAATTGTCAAAATGTAATTGTCAAATGCTCTGACAAAATTGTCCTTAAATTAAACACATCGTGTTCTGTATCACCACAGCCTTGTTCCGAATGGTCCGATTCAGACGTTGGTAACAAGGTCCGAATGATCCTGCAGTGGTTTGTGGCACTTCTGGGAAGACTCAAACAAGGACAGAAATACGAACTGCCGGTGAAAATACGAAGGACAGTTGAAAGGCGACGCAGCGACCCTCTTCAAGCAACTCTGTAAGGTTCAGGTGGTGAAAACGAGCTACTTTATGTCAAAGCTGAAAAGAACTATGTACTCTGAGCAGAGAGCTGTTTCAGATTCAGAATTTTATCACTAAAAGTTGCCGTCCCATGCACGATGTAACAAAGGTGCATATGATATCAGTGATATAAAGTTAAGCTATATTTTAGAGTTAGGCAGAAACTGCGGCATGAAAGGAGTTCTCGTTACATGAAACACGCGTTGAGTAAGAATACTGTGGCAACAAGATAACAAATTTATACTATATTAATATGTCACACTCTAGTTTTGTGAGTGACTGGCAACATATGCTTCTCTGTTTACATCCGAACGAACCAAGCTTAAAACGGAAATATACTATCAAATAAGCGCTAATGGTAAGCAAAACCGTAATGTCACTATTAACACCCAAGCTAACTAAATCACACGTACAGGTCAGGTCTGCCCCGGCAGCGACTCCACACAAGGCAACATATGGCTCACATCCATCATAAAGTCAGCCCACACCTCACCCTACAGCGAATACAGCTATGGCCAACAGTAAGGGGTTATAGACACCATCACCAGCAAGGTCTAGCGATAAAACACGGTAACCAGCTTCACTGACCTCCTCCTCCTCATTCTGGCGGGCTGTACCAGACACAACATGTCAGAGGGGCAGGCTGGACACTCAGATCAAGGCCTCTGAAAACGTGACCATGCATCATTAGCGGGCGTGCATGTGGGGCTGCGGGGAGGCAGTGTATCACCAGCTGGGGCTGAGCAGACTTGTGTCAACACAGTACATGCAGAATGTAAACAAATCATAATAGTGTTTATGTGAGGTGCATAAAGTGCTTTGTTACCTTAGCTCCCTCCCTGGTCCTCCTGGGTGCCGGAGAACCACGGGAGGCCAAGGGCTGCGGCATCACGCGGCACGACACTCATCTCCGGCGTGTCTTAGGCCTTCAGGTGCACTTTCAAGGTTGTCGATTTGGTTGGTCGCACTCGCGTTACTCGCGCAATGGTAGTACTGATACGGGTGGGGTCGTGCCAGCGCCGGGGTGGGGATGCACGCACGTGAGGTGGAGTTCACGTGCCGCACGAACCTGCTACTGTCTCTGGGTCATAACCTGGGCGCTGCAGAGCTTCACTAACATAGCAGTTATCCAGTGGGATTTACTTCACGTGGCTAAATATTCAGTAAAATTTTTTTAAACTATTGAACAAAGAATTAATCAAATATCAAATTCGATGATTAATTCAAAGTATAATGAGAGACTATAGCATCTAAATCTTGCTGGTAATATTGCACCTCACGCTGCCCACTGCACCTGCCGGCCATCTTCACCACACGCTGCTACCACCACCCTCACCCACTGACGTCCAGCGCTACACTGACACCACCCGGCACTCAGAATCTGCTGGACACCGATGCGGCGCTGCCTGCCGTGTTCCAGAATGGGCCGCAGTGTGCCCTCGGGCTGCCAGACGTTGCCACCCACACCAGGACCTACGCACACATCACGTGGACCAGCGACATGTTCACTATCACTGCTGGCTTATATCTTACAGGGATCAGGCAGGTGATTAATCAATGAACAAAGAAAGTGTGACTCGCGGCAAGGGAGACTATGGACGGAGCCGGAAGGTTGCCAAACAGTATTACCGGTGCAGTATTGCTGCCTGGCTCAGTTCCGTGCCGTTAACACAATCTCTCCTCCACGTCAGTTCTTTGGCTGTGTTTCCCGCTGGCTCACCAGTGCCTCACCGGGACCCCCTAATTGAATCCCTCACGGACTGCCTAACCCTACACCTGTCATTTGTCGCCACTCTTTCATCTGTGCTTAAAATTTACACGCATCATTACAAGTATCATTGTGATTCGCTGTGGGACGGGTGTGCTGGCACGTTCGTTCTACATGCTTGTTTTTGTTTGTTTGTAATCTAGGTTATTTTTATTATCGCTTTGGTGACAGGGAGGCGCGCCCGCTGCTCGGTGTTCGTCCATCACGACGCTACACAAATAAGGCATCGCCAGGCATGGCTTCATGTCTTTACTTTTCATGAACTTTCCTTCCGCCCATGACCTGCGTAATACTCTTGCTAGGTGAAGGTAAAGCTTACT
This sequence comes from Scylla paramamosain, assembly GCF_035594125.1. Lineage (NCBI taxonomy): Eukaryota > Metazoa > Arthropoda > Malacostraca > Decapoda > Portunidae > Scylla > Scylla paramamosain. The sequence continues at coordinate 32,111,391 of NC_087156.1, read as the reverse complement.
GTGAAGCGTGCACAGCGAAATGAGATCATAAACATTACGGTTTACCTTCAATGATTTTTGATGGTTGGAAAGAGAATTTCTGATCACGAGAGGATTCCTGTAACGCGACCTTAACACATTCATCTCGCGCCACCACCTTCACTCTGCAGGACTCTCACGGCAGCTACTGGGCCTTGGTCCTACAGCTGTCTGCCACCGTAGCACGCACGAGACGGCATCTCTTGCTTCCCTTTCCCTCGTTTTTCTCACAGGTCAGACACTCGTGACGCCCCGCAGCCACTGCCTCCCACATCGGTGGCCTCAACTCAGGACTCAAAACACGTCTCTGCCTCGCCTGTTGAATATTCAAACAGATGTTTCGTGTCTCCAGTGCTATGCTACTCTCTGTCGCTCTTGTGCATGACCCGCTAATACGGCAGCCGCTACGACACACACACACACACACACACACACACTGAACGACAGTAGAGCCACAGCAGCATCTTGCTTCCTGTAGAAATTTTCCATTGTTAACATTCTTATAAAGTAATAATATTTTACAACAACTCTACCCAGACAGGTCTAGGTGTGTACGGATTTTATGTACAATCCGTGTGTACTCGAAGGGGGTGGTGGCGGTGGTTCACGGAGTGTGCCGCACAGACCACACGTTCCCAGGCTAGAGTGCTAAATTATTGACTCTATACACATAACCATTTGCATCGTATATACAACCATACATGTACTTCACATCCACTTGTAGTACTGGTGGTAGAAAGATACAATACTAGAATAATTTTCTTCAAAGTATTACTTTGCAGCCCTGGACCAGTGACCTAAAGCATTAAAAAAAAAAACATACAACAGAAAGTAAACGACAAAAGCCATTGCGTAAGTAGTCGAGTACCTGCGTCGGTACTTGAAGGACGCCAGGAGTGGCACAGGACACGCTCCTTGTCTCGTTGCATCACCACCACCACGCTCAATGCCATAACTCAGTTAGTTACCGCAGAGTGCAAGGGCGTGCTGGCAGTGTTTGCAGCTACCACACGAAGCCACACACTCCACTGAATTAATCAATTCACAATAATGAGGCTGCAGAAGGTGGCGGTGACGTGGTGGACGGTGGGTGGCGAGGCGTGACGGCGTGGCGGCGGGGTGTGGCACGGGAAGGTGAGTGGGAAAGGTCATGGATGTGGGCGTGGTGGCGGAGATGAGAAGAGAGTGTAAGAGGTCGTGTATGTATGTGTGTGTGTGTGTGCGAGTGTGAAGGACACGCCTACCACAGGTCGCCGCCCTCGAGGCTGCGGCCCTTGGTGGCGGCCGTGTCTTGGCGAAGGATCAAAGTCTTGGAGATATACATCCTTTGCAGCAACACTAGGAGGAGGAGGAGGAGGAGGAGGAGGAGGAGGAGGAGGAGGAGGAGGAGGAGGAGGAGGAGGAGGAGGAAGTAGAATTCTGGAAAAAAAAAAAAAAGGAGGTCAGGAAGGAGAACGAGGAGAAGCAGCGTATTATGGAGGGAAACATTAAGGGTAAAGAGAAAGGGGAAAAACAATTATATTATAAAAAGAGAGTAAGACATGAAAAGAGTGTATCTGTAAGAGAAAGCGTGGAGGGAGTCAAGGAAAATTAAAGGTAGGAGGAGATGGAAGAAACCTGGAATAAACGAAGGAGGAGAAAAGAGTCAAGGGACAGATATGATAAGAGGAGAAGAGGAGAAGAATGTTTGGGGGAGGAGAGGGAGGAGAAGGAGGAGGAGCAGGAGGAGGATTTATTTCCTTTAAGTGACCTAGTTTCCGCATCCAGACCAATATGCTTACGAGTACATGTATCTCTCTCTCTCTCTCTCTCTCTCTCTCTCTCTCTCTCTCTGTTTTACACACTTTTTCATTTAGTTTCTTCCAGTTTCCTTTTCCTCTTCGTGCTTCTACGTATTTCTTTACTTTTCTTTCTCTTCTTCCCTTCTGTGTCTTCTCTTCCTTCCTCTCTTTTTTCTCTAAATTCTAATTAATTATCTTATTTTCAAAGTGGAATTCATGACCATACAAAATTTCACAGTTGGAATCGAAACTAGGACAGCCGGGAAGATTTCTCTTGCAGCCCGAGCTAGGTCAGGTCTGTGCCTCGTCTTCTCCAATTCCCAAAGCTTGTGGCCTTCACACCATCACAAACAACGACATTTAGGAACTTCTCCGAGCCCCGCCCTTGTGAGGAGTTCGTGTTTCTTTATACTTGACCAAACCTTCCCTTTTACACTTATACACACCAGTAGTGACTCTCATGATCGCTCCCCAGCTTCGCCCTTTCTCCCCTCAACACGCGAGAGGAACAAGTGCAGATGGCGGGGATTTCCAGCGACTCACGCACGACAACCACGTGTCATGCATGTGTGTTAGTATGGTAGTATGTCATGCTATACGTCAGGTGAGTTTTTTTTAGGTATATTCCTCCTTCCTGCACCTGCTTTACTCCCCTTCCTCATTCTCCTCGTCATCTTCTCTTCTTCATCTTTCTGGGTCTATCTTCGTCTTTATTTTCTCCTACTCCTCCTTTTGCTCCTAGTTCTCCTCTCCGTTCCGAGCCTCATGAAAACTAGACAGATGCCTTGTATACAATTGAAAGTCTTGGCCGCATATGGAAAGTAGAATTCTTATCACGGCCGAAAACTGACTTAACGTACATGTTGACAGCAATCCACAACTCACACCTCAGGACCGCGTTAATATATCAGCCATTTATTTGGCAGCTATAAATATTCATACGTAATAGAAGATCTCTCTCTCTCTCTCTCTCTCTCTCTCTCTCTCTCTCTCTCTCTCTCTCTCTCTCTCTCTCTCTCTCTCTCTCTGTTTTTTTTTTTTTGTTGTTTTTCACTACGCTTTGAGCAAAAATTTCATGTCAGCCTCGGCACTGTTCTACTTCTTCCTCACTTGGAGATTAGGTCGTGTAATTCCTGCAGTTCTGCAAACATCATTACTAACACTAAGAAATCTGTTATCGTTTGCATTTTCCTTTTGTATACTTCCTTTCATATTCTTCCACTTCCTCTTTCTCCTTCTCTTATTCATTCAGCTCACTGTACTTTCGCTCCAGCGTTACCTTCACAGTTTGGAGTGTTTAAAAAAAAATGTGCGTTACTTCTTTCTCTCTCTACGTAAACAAATTATTATGAATTTCATGAAAATGATGACATTATTTTTCTACCTCTACTTCGTCACTGTCCTCCTCTTTTTAACGATATATATATATATATATATATATATATATATATATATATATATATATATATATATATATATATATATATATATATATATATATATATATATATATATATATATATATATATATATATATATATATATATATATATATTCATGTGTGTGTGTGTGTGTGTGTGTGTGTGTGTGTGTGTGTGTGTGTGTGTGTGTGTGTGTGTGTAAACATTTTACTTGTGAACATCTCTCCCTCAACAGTTCCTGTTCATTACTGTTGATATACTCCATCCATCATCATCCTTTCCTTTCCTTTTCCACCTTCCCTCTGTGAAGTGATACATACCCACTGCCCAACTACCTTCCCTCACCTGTCGCTCCACAACTCACCTGCACCTTGCCCTCCCTCGGGCCTCCTTCATCACCGGTAAAAGTCACTCACCTGGAAAGATAAAAGACACCATTAACAAGGTAACCCCAAGCACCACTTGAAGTGCTCACTCACAGGATGTGGATCACTGAACACCGACACACATGACCAATGAAAACTTTAGCAACGCTTCGTACATTCAAGACTGTCATGGTATTGAGGGCAAAGAGTAATACAACATCGTTATCTAGGTTGCAATAAGCGAAAATTTCTCTCGCAAATTCTGCTGAAATGCATTTTTAAACTAGATGTAGGTCAGCATTACGCGCGGCGGCTGGAGGACGATAAGTCAAGTTGGCGGTTGTTGTAGCGGTGTTGCTGCATGAGCTTCCTGGTGGCATGAACATTCCGGTACTCTGACAGAACACCCCAAGTCTCACCCTTGGCAGACAGGCGCTGTGACCCCCATCTGGACATTAATTCCTCGCCGCTGAGATAAATGACGCTTAGGAACGTGTGAATACTGAGCAACAGCACGCGGCGACTCTTTGCTACGCACCGTGCACGACAGAAGCAGCCAATTTGTGGATCCTCGTGCCCTGAGTGTCTGAGCCAAGTACACGGAATCACGGAACAGTCTGGTATGATTCCTGCTGCTGCCTCTGACACACTTCCTTGACACGTGCTTTCTCGTTTACTACCTACGCAGCTATTCCATCTCTTCCTCTTCTCTCATCTCGTTTTTTTTCTTTTTCTGTTTTGTGTTTATAAATGTAAACTTGAGTTTGGAATGGTGTGTGTGTGTGTGTGTGTGTGTGTGTGTGTGTGTGTGTGTGTGTGTGTGTGTGTGTGTGTGTGTGTGTGTGTGTGTGTGTGTGTGTGTGTGTGTGTGTGTGTGTGTGTGTGTGTGTGTGTGGGTCGGTGTGCGCGTGTACTCCCGTACATGGGTTAAGGACAATTACGTGATTATATTTCCTTCTCGGATGACACACATCCATATTTTTAAGCAAAGGTTCATCACAACACAACGATCGTCGACCAGCACTACCATCAGCAGATGAGCAGCAGGCGGGAAGGCAATAGGGTGAAAAGACATAAGGGTGCCACCCATCAGGGAGACTCAGCCCTATCTTTTCTCTGAGCAATTGATAACGTGAGACAGCCATTTAAAGGGCGACTTTCATAGTCTTTCTACGAGGGAAGATTAATGGCGGCATCCTCCCACGGGCCACCACCGACTTTTACTTGTCAGACAAAGAGCCAAATTGGGGTCAGCTGCCCTTCCCGGAGACTCCACGACCTCCTCAACCCCACCAGTTCCAGGATCTTGCGGGGCCGGGTGGGATGCATAACTCGCCACAGCAACACGTACCCAACCTTGTGGGGATGATGGTTTGTGAGACAAAAAAATTCCAGCATAACCCAACACACACTCTACACAACATTTCCGCTCACATCCGTGTTGCTTTCACGTGAATGAGAAACTACTCGAGCTCCTTGCAAAGTTTTACTAGTCTGAAGTTTTACAAGGACACTCAGTCTCAAGAGGATTTTGCTCATATTTCTTATTTTACTTTAATGACATACCATTTTCTTATATGCTTTCCTCCGTGTCTCCCTGTACGTCAGGGTGTTTGCGTCGAGGTCTTAGGTGGCGGAAGGATTCGGGGACCGAGAGCAGTGAGACGAACCGCGGGGAACCCAGGGTGAACAAGGAGCTACGTTCTGATGGACTTTGTTTATATATATATATATATATATATATATATATATATATATATATATATATATATATATATATATATATATATATATATATTTTTTTTTTTTTTTTTTGCTGGGGGAGGGCAGTCTTTCTTTTCTGCTGTTTTTTTGTCGTCTTCTTTCTCTTGTTGTTATTGTTGTTGTTTTTGTTGTTTCTTCTTATAACTACTACTACTACTACTACGCTACTACTACTGCCACCACCAGCAGCACCACCACCTCTTTTCCACTTTCTTTTTCTTTCTCTTCTTGTTTTTATTCTTGTTCTTCATGTCATTACTCTGTCTCTCCAACTCCTTCACTTTCCTCATGAAAATCGCACCATCGTTGATTTTTCCTTCTCTTCTCTATTTTATTCCTCCTCCTTCCAATCCTTCTTCTTCCTGTTGCTCTTCATCCTTCTCCTCCTCCTCTCCTTCACTTCGTCCTACCAGTTCCCTTGTCTCTGTTCCATTATCGCCACAGAATCAGACAAGGGGTTCAATACTCAGCTCTCCCTGCACAGCTGCAAACTGCGTCCCACACCCTTCCGTGCGTCGCGTGCGTCACACCACGGTGCAGAGGATGGCGCGGCAACCACAGATCAGCGGGTCTTTGTTTACTCATTAACGTGGCGCAGCGGTCTCCTTTATCTTATTGTCTCTAATTTTGTGGTCTTGCATCTTGGGTCCTAGGAAAGCGTGGTACTAAAAAGAATATCGTCGGGACTTAGAGAGTTTACAAGCAGATGTTAATCCTTTCCCCGTTACACGACTTTTTTCATTATTACCTCCAACATTTTAGCCTTGAGAATATAGAATTAACCTTCCATTCCCTCTGTTCTGTGTGAATGTTCATGCAAGGTATATTTTTACGGTGTTCTTAATGAAGGAGAAGGTGAGAAGAAACACAGGTGTTGGGAGGTGAGTTTATTACCGGCTAGTTTCGCACAAGGTTTCTTCAGTTCCTCTGAAGAAGCCTTGTGCGAAACTAGCCGGGAATAAACTCACCTCCCAACACCTGTGTTTCTTCTCACCTTCTCCTCCAACTTGTCAGAATGCCTGAACAGGTGTTCTTAATATTAACATAGGATGACATGGCAGTAAAAGGCTTAAAAGGCAAGTAAATCCTACATACTCCCATTTACTTTTACTTGAAAGGAGCACCCGTGATGTACAACAAGAGGGAGGAAAAAACAGTTATTGCTTAAGAAATATTTGCTGCTGTTTGGAAGAAGCCGCGTTGTTAGGACTAATTTGAAACCAGTGTAAGGTAAGAAACGACAATTATTCAAGAGAGAGAAAAAAAGAAACAGTAATTACACGGGTGATAATTGCTGAGTTAACGTGGGAAAAACGTTATACAACACGTGTAGAGAGCAGCAAGGGATGGAATTATATGGAAACTGAGTTGATGTACTGGGAAAGTGATAGTAGAAGTAGGTGAGCCACATCAACTCTGGAACATTAACTTACACGCTAACCCAGGGCGGGGAGTTAATAACACACACACACACACACACACACACACACACACACACACACACACACACACACACACACACACACACACACACACACACACGCACACACACACACAGAGAGAGAGAGAGAGAGAGAGAGAGGGAGAGAGAGAGAGAGAGAGAGAGGTGTGACCTGCACGGGATAGCGCAGAGCAGTGCCCCTCAATCAAGGAAACAGTTTGCTTTCCCTTCCTTCCTTCCGCCTTGGTATCCTGTCCCCGAGAAACTGGCGCGGGAGAGCTCACTGTTGCTTTTTTATGGAGGTTACAGTATTCTATTTTTTTTTTCCAGACGCAAAATAGGAGTGTTCATCGCTGTTTGGGCATAGAAGTTACATCCTCAGTTTTTTTTTTTTTTTTCAACCGCAAGGCAGGAGTGGACACTGTTGCTTGGTTATAGAGGTTACAGTATTTTACGATTCTACGCATTTTTTTTTTTTTTTTCGTTCTAGACGCGGGAGTGAAGTAACACCGAATGATTCAATAGTTAGCATACGATAGCTGAATATTTTAATCACATATAGTCTTTATTTTACTGTTTTTAGTGTCGGAAATTCCTTTTTTTTTTTTTTTTTTTCGTGCTCTGTGGTATCAAAAAGTAATAAGGTAAACACTAGTGAGAAATAACAGTTTACAGAAAAGTAATGAATAGGGTTATTGGTGCCATCCAGATCTGTTTAGCTTCCCTTGCAAGGTATTGTGACGCGATTTTCTCTTTTGCGAATACGCGTTTTCTTTGGTGCTGTTTGCTGGTGAGAGGGGAGACTAGTGTGAGGAAGGCAGCTGGACCATCTCCCTCCGTTCCCTCACTCCCCACATATACACATGCACACACTAATGCAATTGTGTTCAGTCAAGCAGTTCATACCAAACTCCAGAGGTTTCTTCACCTTCGCTTTCCTTATCTTGTTCTTTCCTTCACTTCCATTCCTTTTTCTGTCCTTCCTTTGCCTCCAGAGGTTTCTTTACCTTCGCTTTCGTTATCTTGTTCTTTCCTTACTTATCTCTCTTTCTCTGTCCTTCCCCTGCCTCCAGATGTTTCTTTACCTTCGCTTTCCTTATCTTGTTCTTTCCTTACTTCCTTTTCTTTCTCTGCCCTTCCTTTCCCTTCTTGCACAGTTCAGCTTCCTCTCTCACACAAGGACTAGAACACTTACAGCATCATCATTGCGAGGGTAAAGTGGTTTCCTCCGCTCTCCCTTCCTAACACTGACTTTCATCTGCATTTCAACTCTTTGTCACCCTCGAATCGCATGCAAGCAAATGCAATATAATAACACGCATGAAGAAGAGAGAACACGGAGTATTTGTAGAAGACAACATAGGAGAGAAGGAACATTTTTTTGTGTTTTCAATAAAGAAAATAAATATTTGCTCATAAAAGAGAGCAAAGGTTAATGTTGCACTCTGTGGTACGTGAAAACAGTAACATGCAGTTGCACATATAAAAAAAGAGAAGCGGTCTGTGTATATGTGTGTGTGCGTGTGTGTCCCACTATCGAGGCGTTACTGCGTCAAGGGAGGAAAAATGGAGTTTTCCTCTCAACGTCCGTGATGGTGGCGCCGGCCAGTCGAGGTGTGGACAGCCGTTCTGGCGCCGCGAAGGAAACAGTCGGCAATGAAGGCACCCACTCATATATTATCTATGCATTCCCCTCACCCGCTATGCACTCTGTATGTCACGTTTTTTCCCTGAAGGTAAGAAGACAGTGGTATGAAAATACGGGAAAGGAGGAAGATGGCGACGAAGGAGCTGCTTTGTGTGTGTGTATCTGAGGCGTCTTGTTGATTTATGTCCAACTGGTGAGGAAAGTCGTGAAAAACGCTCAACATAAGGTAAATGGAGACGAAGCCATACAGATCCACCTATTTCGTCTTACAGTTTAGTGTGTGTGTGTACGTGTGTGTGTGTGTGTGTGTGTGTGTGTGTGTGTGTGTGTGTGTGTGTGTGTGTGTGTGTGTGTGTGTGTGTGTGTGTGTGTGTGTGTGTGTGTGAGAGAGAGAGAGAGAGAGAGAGAGAGAGAGAGAGAGAGAGAGAGAGAGAGAGAGAGAGAGAGAGAGAGAGAGAGAGAGAGAGAGAGAGAGAGAGAGAGAGAGAGAGAGAGAGAGAGAGAGGATGGGTGAGTGTTCTAAGAGACAAAAAAAACACACGGCCAGAGGGGCACTGCTGGTGGTGGCGGTGGTGGTGGTGATAGTAATAGTATTATTGCTCCCTCGAAACCTATACACTTAAAATAATCAGCCAGCCATTTTTTTCCAACATTTTTTGTTCTTTATTTTCCGGCGAAGAACCAGCTTTTGTACAACCTCCTCCTGCTATTCCACCTCCTGCTTCTCCATCCTCTACTCTTTCCTTTCTCCACCACCTCCTCTATTTCTGCTTCACCTCCCCCTTCTCCTGTTAAGTTTATAGCTAGTCGAAAACACATTTCCAAGAATTCTGCCTCACTTATTCATCCACATATCGACTCCTTCACTCTGTGCCTTTTTACTGGAAAATACCCACTCCGCCACTCCAGCCAGCCAGCCAGCCAAGCAGTCTGCCAGCCCTAAGCCTGCTGCTCTCCGCCGCTGAGCCAACCAGCTTAACACCGTGCATCTCCACCCAGCCGATCAGTCCACCCACCACGTTCACCCCATCGCTTCCCATTTTCAGCCCTCCAGAAAAAATTTGTACTCGCACCATCCAACACCCAATATTTCGCTTTACAGTTCTAATTTCACACCCAGCTTTTACTGTACATTCATCTGTATTTAATTCTCACAACCTTCTGCTTCATCCCTAGCCATCCTTCATGACTTACAGACCTGCAGCATTTTAAGGCATCCTAGGGTCCTGCAGCTCGTGGCCTTTCCTCCGCCACTGTGGGCTAAAGTGGACAACCCCTCGTGTCTGCCCCTTATGCTGCAGACAAATGTTCGGTAGTACTGAAGTTTATTGTGGCCTACTTTAGTCTTCATTTATTTCAGAACGTTTGGTGTAAGAGGTGGATGAGGAAGGAGGAGGAGGAGGAGGAGGAGGAGGAGGAGGAGGAGGAGGAGGAGGAGGAGGAGGAGGAGGAGGAGGAAGAGGAGGAGGAAGAATAGGAGGAGGATTTACTACTTTAGGTGACCTAGTTTTCTTATCTGGTTACGAGTACATGTAATAAGTTAGCCTCTCTCTCTCTCTCTCTCTCTCTCTCTCTCTCTCTCTCTCTCTCTCTCTCTCTCTCTCTCTCTCTCTCTCTCTCTCTCTCTCTGTTTTATGTATATCCACCAATTCAGCAACCGAATCATCCCACACTTTTACTACATCCTCTACTCACACACACACACACACACACACACACACACACACACACACACACACACACACACACACACACACACCGGTTGAGTAGCATTCCTGCCTTGCCTCATCGCATCCTTCCACTACAGTATATCCACTTTAACGGGCGTGAACTGGAGCCCTACACTACCGGCACGCACACACACACACACACACACACACACACACACACACACACACACACACACACACACACATCCCTTCCTCCACCAGTACGACTCACGTTGGTCTCCCGGGCATCGTTACCCAGGAGAATGAGAGCAGCCATCCCTCTCACTCCTACCACCATCACCACCACCACCGCCACCACCTCCAGCGTCTCCCGCAGTGGATGAAGTGCGGCAGTAAGAGCGCCATGAGGAAGAGGAAGAGGTAAATAGACTGGAGAAGGAGATGCACTACGATGGATCAGCGAAATTGGACGGATAAAAGGGATATGAAAACAATACCAGAGGGAGGAGAGCGATGATAAAGAGACAAGAGATATAAAAAAAAATCACAAAGGAAATAAGAGAAAAGGGGATGAACGCGCATGAACAAAGGAAAAAATTATGGCCAAACAAATTCTTTTCAGCATCACCTCCCACGTGACTGGCAGGCAATTAAAGGGTTGTCGGGCATCCCCACAGTGGCTGCTAAATGTGTAGTCTGCTGCACCGCCGCGGCCCGTACGCCACTCCCGCTGTGTATTGATGACACGGAAACACTCACTCATACCAAGTTGTACAGCCTGACAATTGCCAACCTTCATGCCATTACCAGGCGATGGAGGTGGGAGGTGAGGAGCAGTGAAGGGAACAGTGGAATGAAGTGAGTGAAGATAAGGTGAATGGGATGGGGAGGGAAGAAGTAAAGGAACGGAGGAGGAAGATAAGGAGTGCGGGAAAAGTAAGCTACGAGGGAGAGGTAAGACTATGTGGCTATGGAAGAGAAGGCTGGGTGAGTGTGGAGGCAGCACAATAGAGAGAGAGGGGGTAGGAGGAACAAAGTTTCTTAATAACCTTCAAAAACCAACTAAAAGAGGCTTAGACATAAAGGAGGGACTATAATTTCAAACTTCCGTCCATAAGGGAAAAAAGCCGAGCGGCCACGTCCGCTTCACATTTTTACATTACACATAAAATCGATCCAACGTCTACTAGGAATCTGCGGCGTCTATAAGATGAACCCGACGGACTCAACAGGACGTGAGGAAAGCCAGGAGCCTCATGAACCGTCAGAAGGCACAGAAGCGGCCCGCCACCTGAAAGGGAACATGACGAAGGAAAACAGAGTCCAAGTAGCACACAATTCACGCCTCATGATTCCGTAAAGGGCGCCATGATGACCAGCTGAAGTCTACGGCAACATGAGTGGGTAAAGCGAGTAGGCATGACCGCTTCAAACACCAGAAGTACAGAAGACACACAATGATACGTTGGTGACCAGAACAACGCAATCAAATCAGCAAGAACATTACTAAGGGGAGGGAAATATATAATTACATCCCATGGCTATTTAAAATTCCCGGAAAACACAAACACGACAATCCAACAGGAGACACTATGAGTTGCCACCAACCAGGACTGCAGGAACGTGAAGCAGCCTTATCCTTTCCACTTTCTTAATGCAAGAGTTAACCAGTATCTTCTTTCTTTCACAGTTCTCACGAGTACGCTCCGCAACTCTATTTCGGTATAATAAACTTTAAGAAAGCTAGATTTAAGAGCGTCTTTCCCCCCTCACTTTCTGTGCATCAAACATCTCCCATCACCAAACAAAAAAAAAAAAAAATCGAAGTCAGAGTGAGACCACGAGCAGAGGAGAGGCCAGACAGCCCAGGGGCACTACGAAGGTCCAGGGAGCACAGAGAGACCCATTAACTACGGCACGCGACGCCCTAGAGGGATCAAAAAGTCGTAATATCCCTCACAGCACCTCGCACACTCCAATAACCTTCAGGAGCGGCACTACCCACCGCCAGCACCCGAGCCGTACCCACCCAGGCCCTCGTGACTCTCGCAAAGAACAGAGGATATTTACTAGGCAAATATTGCGGGATTTAGGGGACGGTGGATGCAGGCTGCAGCTGGAGGGAGAGAGAGAGAGAGAGAGAGAGAGAGAGAGAGAGAGAGAGAGAGAGAGAGAGAGAGAGAGAGAGAGAGAGAGAGAGAGAGAGAGAGAGAGAGAGAGAGAGAGAGAGAGAGAGAGAGACGATCAATTAGATTAACGCACTTTCTTACCGTCTTTCCAGAATTAATCTCGTTCCTACCCTACGGCCTCGACTACCACCACCACCACCACCACCACCACCACCACCACCGCCTCTAATCATTCCCTACCACTTCCCCCACTAGTATTCACACACTACCAAGCACCCCCCTTCCCTCTCTCTCTCTCTCTCTCTCTCTCTCTCTCTCTCTCTCTCTCTCTCTCTCTCTCTCTCTCTCTCTCTACTGGATCCAGGAAAGTATTATTATTGCTGAAAGAGAGAGAGAGAGAGAGAGAGAGAGAGAGAGAGAGAGAGAGAGAGAGAGAGAGAGAGAGAGAGAGAGAGAGAGAGAGAGAGAGAGAGAGAGAGAGAGAGAGAGAGAGGGAGACGGAGAGGGAGAGGGAGAGGAAGAGGAAAAAAGAAAAAAAAAACATTCCATGGTAAAAAGCGGCACTTACTTATACCGACAGTGCAGATTAATTAGTGGAGGCGAGGGAAAAATTTTATGAAACGTTTGGTCTCGGTGGAATAATAACCGAAAAAAAAATACTGCAGGAGGAGGAGGAGGAGGAGGGCGTGGAGAAGAAGAAGAGGAAGAAAAAGAACGAGGAGGGGGAGGAGGAAGGGGAAGGAGGAGGAAAAGGGGAAGGAGGAATATAGAAAGGTAAACTTGAACAGTAACATTATAATGCAAAGGAGGCTGTTTGTGGGAGCTGCAAGAACAACATCTAATCTCCAAGTGAGGAAATGGGAAGGCTACGTGAAGGCTGCTATGTAAATGCTATTGGACTGGGAGAGAGAGAGAGAGAGAGAGAGAGAGAGAGAGAGAGAGAGAGAGAGAGAGAGAGAGAGAGAGAGAGAGAGAGAGAGAGAGAGAGAGAGAGAGAGAGAGAGAGAGAGAGAGAGAGAGAATACTAATATCCTATACTCGTATCACCTGAGCAAATATCGAGAACTGGACAAGAGGAGGAGGAGGAGGAAGGGTCGGAAGAGGAGAAAAAAATGAGAGAAAAAAAAAGAAGGGGGAAAGAAAGAGATTACTTGTGTGCTGAAAGAGAACGATGGAACCAAAGATAAAGGACCTTCACTACAAATTAATTGCTGTGGAAAGAAATAAGATATTGACAGAATTAAGAACGGGACGAAAGGAAGCGAGCACCCTCGTACCAGAGACAGACCAACAAACAAATCAGTGATTCTTGTCAGGAGGACGGAGTGAACGAGAGTGTGGCTTAGATGAAGTACCACACTGGATAAGATAACAGAGAGAGAGAGAGAGAGAGAGAGAGAGAGAGAGAGAGAGAGAGAGAGAGAGAGAGAGAGAGAGAGAGAGAGAGAGAGAGAGAGAGAGAGAGAGAGAGAGAGAGAGAGAGAGAGAGAGAGAGAGACACGTAAAACAATCCCTAAAATACAACATGGGTGTAATGGGGAGATTAAAGACTTATGTGAGTGTGAGTTGTGGATGCAAATAAACGATCACTCCTCTAACACTCCTCTCCCTCAAAGCCAGCAATCGGTATTTCCCGGAACCTGGAGACCATTACAAAACTAAATCCCTTCCACTGCATGCAACTGTGACGCGTAAAGCCAAGCACTGGGGGAGGGGGAGGTGGGACGGAGTAAATGCAGTCAATGTGATCATGAAGTTTGTGAGAGCGGCCCTGCGAAAGCTTGTAATGTGAATGTATGGAGGCGAGGCAGAATCTTAACACGGTGCAGTTTAAGGAGAGAAAGGCGTTAAGAGTGTGCCGGCTGGGAGCTAAACTGACAGAATGGCATCGCAAATAGGGTTTCAGATAACAAGACATGCAGATTGACGTAGGATATGAGGGAAAGACAGAAAGGTAAAGGTAAAAATACATGGGCGCAAACATGCATTATGACAGATAGACAGCATGATAGAAAGATGTAAAGGATGACGGACGGACAGACAGACAGAGCGAGGTCAGCAGGGCAGGGGAGCACAAATCACACACACACACACACACACACACACACACACACACACACACACACACACACACACACACACACACACATACACACACAGTCATGAGCAACCAACACCGTTCCAGCCGCCCTCTGTCCTCTGCTCCTGGTCATCGATCGTGGGGGGAAAGGGGGGAGACAAGGTGCGGAGGGAGTGGGTGAGAGAGGGGCACGGGGCGATGGGCCTCACACTAAACACACACACACACACACACACACACACACACACACACACACACACACACGCACGCACACGATGGCACCTATACACAACATCAGCAAAGTCTGGAAAAAAAAAAAAATATGTTCATTCTTAGAGACTAAATTTACCTCGCGCGTAATCAAGATATTTTCTCCTCGATTCAGCGTAATTAATACATGAACGCCCCTGTCAATAAGTCCATATTTTTTTTTCATGGTAATGTACCCTCTCTCTCTCTCTCTCTCTCTCTCTCTCTCTCTCTCTCTCTCTCTCTCTCTCTCTCTCTCTCTTTCTGTTTCCCATAATGATTCCTTCTTTCCTCTTCTTTGTTTTCCTCTATCCTCTTTCCCTTCACACTCTCTTTTGCTCCTCTTCCTCCTTTATTGGTTCCTACGCTATATCCTCTCTCTCTCTCTCTCTCTCTCTCTCTCTCTCTCTCTCTCTCTCTCTCTCTCTCTCTCTCTCTCTCTCTCTCTCTCTCTATCTCTCATCCGTCACTTGCTAGGCCGTGCAGGTTGCCAGGGTAAGGCGGTAGCGGTGGGCGAATGGCGAAGATGGTCGTGTTGTGTTGTGCTGGCGTTGTGGTTTCATCTCGTGGCCACGTCCGTCGCACTGCCTCTCGTCCCAACAAGGAGTCACAGGGAAGACCGCAAAGTGAAGGGAGGCGCTGAGATCTTTATAATCCTCTTGGCGTGTTTCAAAGAGAGTGACGACAATCTTGAGGAATTTGAAGTTCTTGTTCTGTCCTTGAGCGAGAAGTGTGGACTGAGCGTCTTGCGTTCTTTCTTTCTTTACCTTCCTTCCTTCCTTCCTGGGGTTTGTGGTTGCTACGATCCACCTGCGATAATACTACCTCATCATACTCTTTCATTCGCGCTCCACGGTTTACGATCAGGTTTTATTTCCCTCGTGTGTTGCGCCTCGGCTTTAAGAGATTTTAGATTCCATTTTCCTGCCCCATCCATCCCACTTACTCCCCGTGTTCTTTCTGTAAGCATTTAACCATTTTCTGTTACCTCATGACGTTGAGTTTCGTTAATATTCCCTTCTTTCATGTCTTTTTTTCTTTCTTTCATCCCTTTAACTTTCCTCCCAAGATGAAGCTCCATTTTTTGCAGAGATAACACGATGGTCTCCGGGGCAACCGTGGCACTGTCGGCAGTTTGCTTCTCCCATCACTTCCTGCTGAGTCAAGACACGAGGCGCCTGCAAGCGACGACGACCCTCTGCCTCCACCACAGTCACGGTTGCTGCACCACACAACTGTCTCCCTGGCCTCGTGTTCTTGCAATAACCCGACTCGTGCTTTCCCCCTCCATATTGTCTCCCAACTCTCTCTCTCTCTCTCTCTCTCTCTCTCTCTCTCTCTCTCTCTCTCTCTCTCTCTCTCTCTCTCTCTCTCTCTCTTTCTCTGAAAATGCGTGTTTTTCATGTTCCTATACACGGCATAATAATGTGTCCCTTATTGTTCACTGTAGTCATGGCTGATTGGACACGCATGAACATACACACACACATACACACACATACACACACATACACACACACGCACACACATATAGACAGTTGCGTTTTTTTTTTTTTTTTTTTTTTTTTACCTGTGTTTGGTTTTCCATACAGCATGAACTGCCCCACTCTTATTTTCTTTCGTTTCATGAAAATAATATAAATCTGAAGTGTGTTGTATTGATTGTCAAAATCTTCATTGGTTAATGTATTATCTGTTTATTTTGTAATAGTTCTTGTTTACTTAATATCGCAGTCTATTTTCTCTCTACCTTTAGATGATTAGATTAGAGCATTGCAGTCTTTACACTTGCTAATTACATTCCTTTTGTAAAGTTTGGTTGTCATTGCCATACCAAGTGATGTCCTGGATCTACGCATGTATCAATCACTTTATTTTTTTGCCGATTTATAGCCACAAGTCACATTCAAGGTTCTGTCTTGAGGTTCAGCGTCTCTAAGACCATCTTAGTCATGCGTATGTCATTTTCCTTTTGTGTCAAATTAACGAACGTAATTCGTCTTGCACCAGTTGTTCTCCATCACCAATTGCTGTACGTTGTTAGCTTTGTGAAATTATTCTACAATAACTTCAGGTTCTTGGTAGGAAGGAATATCTAACCATGTTCATTTTAAAGCAAACGGAGCTTGAATTTCTAACACTTATTTCCTATATTCTAATTAAGCTCATAAAAAAAAAGTATTTGCCTATATTCATCTTAACAAAACTTTGTGGCTTTGTTTAACACTTATTCCTCACCTCAAAGCGTCAAGTAATATCCTTATGACCTTATTTTGTTCAGCTTTGACGTACGAATGTAGCCTTCTGTGCCAAAGAGAAAAAGCAGAGTCTCACACCCTGCTGCCAGTGATGAGGACACGTTTAGTGCACAACATTCCTTACAAACTATTTGGCGGCAAATCACACAATACCAGATGACATTTCCCTGCTGTCCTCAATTATGCCTTATTTCCAGAACACATCCCATGAATACTAGGAAGAAAATATAATCTAACAGACCATGATAACTGCAAGAGTCAAGGTCGTTGTGTACAGAAAACGAGCGTGGAGTCTATGGACGGGGAAGACGCCTACTAACGCCCGTCAATGTAAACCCTTGCAGAGGCGCGTCATGAGGTGAAGAGACCAAGGGAGCTGAACCCTCGGCTGGAAAGATGGAGCAAGTTTTTAAATTATACGATCCGGGAAACGAAGGCCATTACCAGACAAAAGGAGGTGAATGACGTAAGTGTTTCTTTCTTTCTTTCTTTCTCTTTCTTTCTGTTTCATCGTTCGTCGATGAGGAAATAGAGATCGAAGGCAATGGAAGAGATGTTTTAAATGTGAACGAATGAATGAATTAATAAACATCAATGAATGGAGAATGGAGAGAACAAATTAATAGGAATGTGATTGAGTCGGGGAATGAAATACTGTATTGATATACATACGTGTGAATACAGTGATAAATATGCGATTGGATGAGGAAGTTAAGTAATGAATTTATGAACATACAAATTTAGTAATAACTGAGGAACTAACTAACTAACTATCTAACAATCAGTCTATAAAAAAAAAAAAAAAAATGACAAACCAACTAACCAGCTAATCAAATAAGTAAATAATTAATAAACAAAATAAACAAGTCAGCAAGCAATTACAATATTACAGTGACAGAATCTGGCCCTCACGAAGCGGATGGTAAGCAGAGGTTCAACAGCAACATACCACCACGCGTCCAGTCAGTTAGTGCCGGAACTCACTAAGACCACTGCGCAGCCTTACCGGGAACTCCACACAGCCAATCAACCAAGAGGGAAAGCAAGGCACATTCAGGAAACACTCGGCAAACACACACACACGCACGCGCGCACACACACACACACACACACACACACACACACACACACACACACACACACAGAGAGAGAGAGAGAGAGAGAGAGAGAGAGAGAGAGAGAGAGAGAGAGAGAGAGAGAGAGAGAGAGAGAGAGAGAGAGAGAGAGAGAGAGAGAGAGAGAGAGAGAGAGAAGCGGGTGCTGCTACAATGATTCTGTTAGTGATAATAATGAAGGCGGAGTTTTTGTGATGTACGAGTAGTGATGATGGTGATGATGATGATGATAATTGTAATGATGTCCTTGTTCACAGGTTTCCACGATGATTACAAAGAGACATTCAGAATTTTTATTTATTTCTTTATAAAGGTTAATATCTGCCTCCACTTGCGACTTGCGTATATCCTACCTAATTAAAAAGAGGGACATAAACACGAATATATTCATTTTTCATCAATATGGTATGTCTCCTGAGATATATTACATTCAGAGGGAAGGAACCGGAAGAGGGAACAGATAAATCCAGAAACGTTCTCTCTCCTATTTTTATTTAATACTTTTTTTTTTTGCTACCAATAAACGCATTTCCCTCAATACAATACGTTACGGAGGGAACAAAGGGAAGGAGAAGGTACGAGTATATATGAAGCAGATATACGAATAATTTCTTTCCTTTAGCCATCAATAAGCTTTCCAGGATATATTACGGGGACAAAGGGGAGAGGGAATGAATGAAGACTGGGGGACAACAGTGGCGATAGCGATTAAGATGAATGACCATCGTTAACGTAACCTACTTTCATGACCCTCTTTTGTGCTCTCTCTCTCTCTCTCTCTCTCTCTCTCTCTCTCTCTCTCTCTCTCTCTCTCTCTCTCTCTCTCTCTCTCTCTCTCTTCCAAGCGTGACTTTAAAGGTGAGAGGGGAAGCTCCTGGAGTAAACACGTTCAAAGAGAGAGGAGAGAAATAAATGACACACTTTCCCCTTTCCTGGACGTGATCGAGGAGTGAATGCATACGCCCAGACAGAGAAGTGACAGCAAACACGCCCATGAGGGAATCTAGCACCTCCCAAACACTCTCTCACTGCCACAAAACATTCCTTTAAGACTCTGATAGCCTCACTCACTAGGCAGAACCCGTTAAGAGGAACTAATTTTACGCCGTTTAGCGCTTAATACCATCGAGGGCGAGTGTCAAGGGATCGATACATTCTGGGGGCTACACTTGTCCTCTGGGTAAGCTGGCAGCAGTATTGATTAGGTCACGAAGAGAAGGGGACAACATAATAGCCTTTCCGGGGTTGCATCACACGATCCCTGCCCACGGAGAAGCTTTGATGGGGGAAGGCATCGTCACCATGACAACTCTCTGTGACTCTCACCCGCAGTGCTCCCTCTCGTCCTTCCTTCTGGTTCATGTGTTTCACTCCTTTCTGCCTCTTCACCCTCCTCTTCCTCTTCCACCCAGTGTTTTCCCTCGTCCTACTTCTCCTCCCCTGAGTTTTTCATTTC
>NC_087156.1:32079496-32081996 GCF_035594125.1 Scylla paramamosain | reverse complement strand
AAGATGAAATAGTGAGAGGATGAGAGTGAGAGTCGGGAAGGTCAGACGCATGATTCAGCACTCAGCATACATGAGGAGAGGAATGCTGAGTGGAACAGATGTAGTGTTTGCCGGCAGCAGGCAGTCTCCCGAAGCACTCTACTCACCTCCTCTGCTTCTTCTTGCTCTCCTCAGCCTGTAGCTTGAGCAGCTTCTCCACGATCTCCTGCACCTCAGCGCCTCGTGGCCCTTGCCTGTCCGCCATGGTGGTGGATGCGGGGTGCTGGTGAAAGGGTTGCTCGCTGTCTGGCGCTGGTGGCTACACACGCATCCTTTTCCCCTTGTCTCTTGGACTCACCTAAGACTGTCCTAATGATCCAGTCCACACGTGCGTCAGCGTTTTTAATATTAGCTTCGGTGAGGTGGGTGTCACTCCCTGCTGACACTCGAGTCTTTAGGGACGCAGGATTTGCAACGGCGACGAAAAATACGACACAGATGACGGCTTGAGACGCTCCGGGACGGTCAGGTGACTCAGCCAAGCCAAACTTAGAGCACAGCCACGAACAGACATAGATATTGATATACAGTATACACACACACACACACACACACACACACACACACACACACACACACACACACACACACACACACACACACACACACACACACGCAAGCACGTGAGTGACTATACATAATTCCCCAACATGTCCCAAGGGTGTAACGCTAGTAAAAGCACGAGGCAGTCTGATATTTCATCCTTTCTTCCTTTTTCCCTCTCTTCCTGTGTCCCACATATATATGCAAGCGTTGTTCCGGGAGGCAGGGGAACTCTGGAGCGGGGGCGGGCCACGCTTTGGCGGGTGGCTAGTGTTGACAAGTTAAAGGTAACAGAACAGGACGCGTGGCTCCAGCAAGAAACGTGTACCGCTGAACAGCAGGCCGCTCTGCTCACAACCTGGCCACAGGATGCATCGTGCCTCGGTGACACGTCACCGTCGTGTGCTCTCACGTCACCTCGCGAGACTATTGTGTTCATCAAGTAAATATCCGAACATTAAGGTTACTTCTCCTCTCTGGATATGGCCCGTAATAGTTACCCTTTAATATGCGAGTGATAAACTTGATTACTTCCGCGTCAGAACTCCGGACGGCTTCCCTGACAGCTGATGGCAATTGAATACAAAAGAGGGAAGATGGCCCGCCACCTCAGTGACACATGAATGGCGGCTTGTCAAGAGGAAAGAAACAAGCAATGGGAGTCAAGCTGTCTTCTCGCGCCGCGTCGCTCCCTCAAGCTGGATGTGACTAATTTTCCAGCGGAACATCCTCGCGAGGATCTGGCAACGCTCCCTTTTCCCGACAGAACGCGGGAGCGTCGCGTCTCTGTGGTGTGACAGTGAGAGAAGGGGGTGGGGAAAGGGAGGGAGGAAAAGGAGGGACGTGTATCACCACCCCTTCCTTACTCCTTGTCTCAACTCCCTCGCCCATCCCTGCCTCCTTCCCACCTACTCGTACTTCTCTTCCCTGCTCTCAAACGCAAACACGCGCGCCTGAAGGGTAAACACGCTCACCACTTCTAATGAGGAAACATAACTTAATATTGACAGGTAACTTGCTCTTATGGGGGACAGACAAGGAGACAGAGAACGAGCGGGGAAAGAGGTCCAGGGTAGAGAGAGTGCGAGTAGGGAGAAAACAACACAGTCAGAACATTTGAAGAGGAAAAAACGAGGGGACGGAAACGAAAGGAAAGAGAGAAACGGTGGAACAATAAAAGGAGAGAGAGAGAGAGAGAGAGAGAGAGAGAGAGAGAGAGAGAGAGAGAGAGAGAGAGAGAGAGAGAGAGAGAGAGAGAGAGAGAGAGAGAGAGAGAGAGAGAGAGAGAGAGAGAACATACCTGAAAAACTAGGTGATTGATTAGCATGATTTGTCAGTGTAAGGATGTGGCGGGAGGGAAGGGAATGTAGAGAAACGATGGGGAAACAAGAGGAAGAAAAGGACAAGGAAGATAAAAGGGAGAATTGAGGACTGTGTGAAAATGGAGGAAAAATAATGGAATGATAGTGGGAAAAAAGAAAAAAAGAAGGGCAGTAAGGAAGAAGTGGAAAATGAATGGAGAGAAAAAGAAAGGGAGAAATGAAGGGAAAAATGGAGGGAGATGGGAAGAAGAAAGGAAAAGAATAAAACGACATAAGAAAAGAACACAAAGAAAACATATAAAATAAAAAAAAACACTTTGAACATAATAGAGAGAGAGAGAGAGAGAGAGAGAGAGAGAGAGAGAGAGAGAGAGAGAGAGAGAGAGAGAGAGAGAGAGAGAGAGAGAGAGAGAGAGAGAGAGAGAGAGAGCAGGTAGGTAAGGTCGGACAGGTGGCTAAGACGGACACACACACACACACACACACACACACACACACACACACACACACACACACACACACACACACACACACCTTTGATACGCGTTACGCAATGAGATATGAGAGAGACAAGCTTCGTAATGCCTCAGCGTCTT
>NC_087156.1:32059496-32076996 GCF_035594125.1 Scylla paramamosain | reverse complement strand
AGGCGGCTTAGCCAGGCTGTCGGCTGTTCCGCTTGCTGCACCTGTTGAATGGGCTTGTTGCCTGTCACTTGTGTGTGCTGGAGGGGGCGTGGGGCGCGAGTATGTGTCGTCGACTTTGCGATCGTTAGATAACTTTGAAATCTTGGCATGGTGTAATGTGGTGGTGTGTTGTGGTCGTGGTGTTGTGTTGTGTAGGTGTGACTGTGCATGTTGTGTGGTAAGTGTGTTTCTGTGTGTTGTGTGCTCGTGGTGGTGCGTTGTATTGGTGTGGTGATGTGTGTTGTGTGGTCGTGGTGTTGTGTGTGCTTTGTGTGAACGTGCTGGTGTGTTGTGTAGGTATGGTGGTGTATGTTGTGTAAGCGTGTTGTGTGCGTTATGTGGTCGTGGTGTGGTGTGTTTTGTAAGTATGGTGGTGTGTGTAGTGTAGGTATGGAGGTGTGTATGGTAAGTGTGTTGGTGTGTGTTGTGTAGGTATGGAGGTGTGTATGGTAAGTGTGTTGGTGTGTGTTGTGTAGGAGTGATGGTGTGTGCTTTGTGAGAGAGTAGTTTTGTGTGTAATGTAGGTGTGATGTTGCATATTGTCCGGGGGCTTTGGTGTGTTGTATATTTCTGGTCTTGCGTATTGTTTGAAAGTTTTGGTGTGTGCTGGGTGGGTGTGATATGTGTGTGTGTGTGTGTGTGTGTGTGTGTGTGTGTGTGTGTGTGTGTGTGTGTGTGTGTGTGTGTGTGTGTGTGTGTGTGGTGGGCGTGTTGGTGTGTGTTGGATGGGTGTACTGCTGTGTGTTTTGTGGGTGTGACGCTGTGCGGTGGGTGTGTTGATGTGCTTTGTGGATGTACCGATGTGTGTGGCGGGATGTTTGGTGTGTGCTGGGTGGATGTATTGTTGTTCAATATGTGGGCGTTCCGCTTTGTGTAGTGTGTCTTCTGTGTTAACTATGTAATGCAGTATGTCTAACAACAAAATGTCCCTGTCTGGATGTCCTCAGATGCAGTGTCCTTCCTGGATGTGACGCGTGGTGGGGGGTGGGAAAAGAAGTCATAGTTTATGCGGGGCGCGTGGCGGCCTCCGTCCCTCCCCCCTCAAGCTGTGGCCTTGTTTTCTGCTACAGTCGTGGTCATTTTACTAAATGTATTTAGCGCTTTCTGACTGGTCGCCTCCCCTTACCGTGCCTTGCGGCGTGCACCCGTGCCTCCATACTGATAAACGCCCATCCCTAGCACGTCTCTGTTTTGTGTAATACGCTCCGTCCACGCCTGCCTATCATGTGTGACACCCCTACGCCTGCCCGCATTATGTGACGCGCCCACCCATTCTCCTCGTGCAGTGTGACACGTATCACCCCACCCTCCCATCCCCCACGTGCTGCTCGGCGACGCATTCATGCAATTCACGTCCTTCAATCACATCATATAAAAGCAATATGCAGATTAATTTTGTTTATCGATTTCCTTCACCATATTGGATTTTAACGACTTAATTGCTTAGAATATTGGATATGTTAATTATCGCTAAGTGAGTTCACACACTCACACACACACACACACACACACACACACACACGCAGCGTGGAGCCTGGGTCATGATGGCTACTGGCTGTGTCACCTGAATATGTATGAATGGACCCCAGAAAGGTGGGGGCGCCTGGTTACGTTCCGCCCCCTTGGGTTCGTCCCACCCTTCCTTCCTCTGCCTACCCTATGACCAACATTTCTGTATCATTTTCACTTCAAACCCGCGTCGCCCGCCCCATCCCACAGCTACTCTTGTCGTCCCAGAGTCATACTTGCCGACACACTCTACAGTATTTCCAGCGTGGCACGATCACTGAGGGTCCGCGGGTGATATGCAAGGGAAGTCGCATATAGCCACACGTTCACCGAAGCCATGTGCGCGGCGTCAGTAAACAAAGGGATATGCCAGTCACACGATGCAAAAGACACCGGCAGACTGCCTGGACTCGATGCACCGTCGGCTGCTCCGCGACGGAAACACGACTTACGGCTGCACGGCAACCAGCCACTCTGACGGGGTGGCGGACGGTGGAGAGCGAGGGAAAGGGAGGCGGCGGCGTGGCGGCCACACATACGCACAACACACGCGCTGAGCAGACAGGACGGGGCGCTGGACGTGGACCCAGTAGCGTGGTGGAGCCGGCCGGCACTGCTACGACTGCTTGCTGCTTCACGGAGCCTCACGCAAGTGCTGAGCGACAGTCTAACTGTTGGCGTCCCTCTTGTATTCACTCATTTCGCTTTGCTGTACGTCTGTGTGTGTCGGTGGCGGGGTGTTGTGTGTGTGTGTGTGTGTGTGTGTGTGTGTGTGTGTGTGTGTGTGTGTGTGTGTGTGTGTGTGTGTGTGTGTGTGTGAGAGAGAGAGGTGGAGCGTGGGGGGACGAGGGATAAGTAACAAAATAGGATATTAATTTTACATACACTTAAAGTTCAAAACATGATGTGTGTGTGTGTGTGTGTGTGTGTGTGTGTGTGTGTGTGTGTGTGTGTGTGTGTGTGTGTGTGTGTGTGTGTGTGTGTGAGCGGGCGCTAGTCCATGGATGGGGCAACTTTAAATTAAAGAAGCCGCACACACACACCCACGCCTGGGTTCAACACACTATGATGATATTACCCCGGAATTTCGAAGAGAATTACCCTCAAAGCAGCAAAAATAAGGACTATATTCTTATGTTCTGGGCGGCCACTGCATCCATCTGCACCGGTAATAACAAGAAGAAAAGAACAGAGCTGGAGGAGGAAGGAAGCGGGAATAAAAAGGGAAAGTGAAGCAGCAGCGGAAGAAAAGAAGGCTGACAAAGAGATGAAAGAGATGAATGCATAATAATATTGACCTAAGCCAGAAGAAAGACATAAAAAGAAAAGGAAGCATGTTTAAGAAAGAAAAGAGGAGGTTGAGAGAGGAAGAATGGAAACAATCAAGGTATGAAAGACAAAAAAAAAAAAAAAATAGATGAGTAGAAAACGATAAAAAAACGGAAACATGGAAAGGAAAGAAAGAATAAAAATAGGAAGCACAGACGAGAGAAAGAAAGGAAAAGAACAGAGGAATCGGCGAACGGAAAAAGATATAGACTTGTATGATAAACAGCATAGGGAAGGAGGAGGAGGAGGAGGAGGAGGAGGAGGAGGAGGAGGAGGAGGAGGAGGAGGAGGAGGAGGAATGTATTAGTGAAAATATGAGACAGCAAGGTAGGAAATGAAGTGTTGAAGAAAGATGGTGCAGAAGGAGGAGGAGGAAGAGGAGGAGGAGGAGGAGAAGGAGGAGGAGAAGGAGGAGGAGGAGGAGGAGGAGGAAGAGGAGGAGGAGAAGGAGATACGCGAGGGAACAGAACTTATGGCGGCAATATCGAGGTTTTCACGGCATCCTACTTTTCCTTCCTTCCTTCCTTCCTTCCACCTCTTCCGTTCTCGGAATGAAACTTCACACACACACACACACACACACACACACACACACACACACACACACACACACACACACACACTCTCTCTCTCTCTTAATGGTTATTCTCCATACAAAAGAAAAAAAAATGTTAGCGATAATAAACGAGAGCATAGAAGCGGGTTGTGCAAATGAGGATGTGTGTTTTCAGCTTAATATTCCATGAAAGAGAGAGAGAGAGAGAGAGAGAGAGAGAGAGAGAGAGAGAGAGAGAGAGAGAGAGAGAGAGAGAGAGAGAGAGAGAGAGAGAGAGAGAGGGGGGGGGTTGGGAAGAGTCAATCACATCTTCGCTCGATCAAAATCAACCCGCCCCTTTCCCTCTCTCTCTCTCTCTCTCTCTCTCTCTCTCTCTCTCTCTCTCTCTCTCTCTCTCTCTCTCTCTCTCTCTCTCTCTCTCTTCACTGTGTAACGCAGCTGCAGCCTCGTTCACACGCACACACACATCCAACTCATGAAAGTCCACATGTTTCCTAGATACATCTCTCTCGCTCCTCCTCCTACTCATTTTCCTTCGTTTTCCTCCTCCTCCTCCTCCTCCTCCTCCTTCCACCAACCTCTCCCCCTCTTCTACACCAAAGAACACGTCATCCATCTGCTTCCCTTCTCCCAAACCTTCCTTCCCTTGTGTTTCCCTCCATCTTTACCCTCCGATTTTCATCTCTTCTTCCTCGATTTATCTCTCCTCTTCTTCGTCATGCCGTATATCTTATTCACCTCTGCTCCTGTTTCTCATCTCTCTATCTTTTCCCCTTATTTGTTTCGTTTATACAGAGCTCATCTATATTTTCTTCCTCCTTCTTTTCTCTTTCTGCACTTTTCACTTCTCCCGTCATCATTGTCTCTCTCCTTTGCATCCCCCTGCTCATCTTTGCAGCATTTACTTAACCTACTTTTCCCCTCTCCCTTCTTTCGCTTCCTCTTCTCTGAGTTTTCCTTTACTCACTTCCACTACAATATTCTCTCCTTTACTTCCTCCTTGTCACCTTTTCCAATATTTACCTCAGCTTTACTCAACCTACCCATCATTTTCACTCTCGCACGCTAGTGCTAAACTTTATTAATTTCTTCTCCCATCCACTTATTGCTCTCCCTCTCCCTCCTCCTCCTTCACTTCCCTCCTTTACTTCCTCCTTGTCACCTTTTCCAATATTTACCTCAGCTTTACTCAACCTACCTATCATTTTCCCTCCCACACACCAGTGATAAATTTTATTCTTTTATTCTCCCATCCACCTACTACTCTTCCTCTCCCTTCTCCTTCTCCTTTCCTTCGCCAAAATGGGTATTGCGGTCTAAACTGGAATGGCCAAATCTGCTCCTTAACAAGACCTACGACCCTTCCTCGGCGTAATGATGGCGATGGCTTCCCTAAACTGCCAGTCGCGTCCCCGCCGTCACCGTCACTCAAGAGGGAAATTTGATGAAAACTCGATCCAGCATTTCCAGAGTGACACCACCACCACTACCACCAACACCACCACCACCACCACCACCGCCACCATCACTACTACCCCCGCCGTCTTATCCAGTTAAAAAGTGTCGGGGGGGGAAGTGGTCGGTCTATCAAGTCGAGTTATAGTCCATATTCTGAAACGCTCTGGACTCTCACCAGGACTTTTTCTGAAGATCACAGAGATGATAAGTCGGTTTCTCATCGGCGTTTTCTTTATTGATGATGCGGAATTCCTGTTGAACTGTCACCACATTCATGAAAACACACTAGCAAACTACACCAGCTTCCACTAGGGCTGCCAAAAAACAGTCGAGAAAATACGCTGAAACGTTGGTAAAATACATTGCTACATGAGTCAAGTTTAGTTAATGGGGTAATTGTGGCTCCTTGTGTACTTTCTTACCACACTTAAATATTACAGTGAGTTCAAAGTAAAAGTAGTAACAGCGCTATCCTCCCTCCCTCCTTCTCTCTCTCTCTCTCTCTCTCTCTCTCTCTCTCTCTCTCTCTCTCTCTCTCTCTCTCTCTCTCTGATAAGGCCCCGAGGGATGAAAGCAGTACCACATTAAAAAAGAAGAGAAATGGAATATAGATGTAAGCCTCCGCGGTGTAAAATGGAGAAAAGGAATGTGGTCTTATACTTTTTTCTTTTTTACCTTAAGCGGCTTAGAGGAACGCTGTGACATGTAACGAATATTTTCATACCATCTTGTGCCTACGCCTCTATGTGTCTGTCAGTGTTGGTCATCCCCACAGCCACCACAAGTTTCAGTACCAAGGCATCCAGGTGTCATAAGCATGGCAATACACCTCTACCTGTCAATATTATTATCTGCTCTCTCTCTCTCTCTCTCTCTCTCTCTCTCTCTCTCTCTCTCTCTCTCTCTCTCTCTCTCTCTCTCTCTCTCTCTCTCTCTCTCTCTCTCTCTCTCACTCAGGTTGTGTCTTTCGTCTGTTGCTTATCTTCCCTCTCTGCCACTGCTTCTCCTTCCTGTTCTCCAGACCCGTGTTTCTCAGCTGGCGGGTCGCGGGGAGGATGACATGTGGTGCGCCGGGAATCTGAATTACGGCAGTCTATCTCAACAGTGCACCTCCTATTATCGATTACATCACTCAAGGTCTTTGGTGTTGCACTGTCATATTTTTCTATTTATTTCTAAGTGTGTCTGTTTCTGATTTATATTTGTGTTTGGATTTTAAAAAGGAATAACCGCTTCAAATAATTTTCTTAATGTTTAGAAATATATATGATTTTTTTAGAATAACTGTATGCTACTACAAAATTCAATGCGTTATCACACTCCTATATACTTGAATGTGTCTATATTAACAACAGCCACATACACCAATAGCCATGTGTCTGCTGGAGTGTATAACATTTTCACTCATAGGCCTTCAGTAGAAAGTGTTGACAAGTACGCGCCGCTGTAATCCTCATGACATAACCTCCAAATGTGTTTAAAAGTTCCCAAGTAGGCTGTCCACGCTACATGATCGTCATCTCACGTTGAGCTTCTTTCAAACTGATGAGTGGTCTGCCAACTTTGCTTCACTACGGCTTCACGGTATAGTTAAAGACGCGCCTTTTATGGTTACCAGTACTTGTGTAGGAGGCAGCAGGTAACATAGCGCGACTAACTGGCTTCCTCCAAACGATCCACGCTGCCTACACACATTCCTAGCCTGCACAGAGTACTCTTGCCCTCAAGGCGAGACGCATTGAGCACTAAGACCGTACGAACAACACCAGACAATGCCATCATAAAAATAAGAGAGAGAGAGAGAGAGAGAGAGAGAGAGAGAGAGAGAGAGAGAGAGAGAGAGAGAGAGAGAGAGAGAGAGAGAGAGAGAGAGAGAGAGAGAGAGAGAGAGAGAGAGACTGCAAATGAAACCCCTTCCTCCCCTCTGCCGCCTTCATTTTCAATTTGTTCTTTTTCACTGGCGTCTATTGAACACAGCACGCTGCCTGTCGGGAAAACAGGGAGACTGGTGAAGCGGAGAGAGTCGCGAGATGCAACCTGGAACCATGTGTGGGGAGTGCTCGACCTTGTACACACCTACACCCTCCCTTCAAGAGATCCCCCTAATTGAGAACTTAACTGTAGACGAGATATCTATAGTTCTGTACCTTCTAGTTTACCCTCCTTTTATTTGTGTGGCTGTGTAGAAGCAGTGCAGAGGCGTGGCCATGGTTGTGTTGAAAGAAGCAAGAGTTATGAGGTGATCGTGCTTTTTTCCTTGTTATTGCTGCTTGTTATTTTTCCTTTTTGCCTTTTGTTTTTTTTCTTCTACATTCTCTCTCTCTTTCTTTCTCTCTCTCTCTCTCTTACGCACACAAAGAAGACGGGTGTCCTGCATGATCTAGGTTCCCACAGTTACTTACTATCTATTGCACGGGTGGGACGTCTGCCCGCCAAGGTGTCTCACACATTACCTGCATCACAAGGAAAAAGAAGAAAGGAGCAAGCGTGCGTTCCGATAGTCACTCCGAGTTAAGAAGAAGTTGGGCAAAGCAATCTCAGGTCTGCGAAGTTCTGTTCCTCCCCCTTACCAATTTTTAACACCTCGGGCGGCACACACGGCTAAATTCCAGGAAGGCACGCTGCAGCAGATGCCAGGACCACTTCCACTCCTCCACCTGCCGCTGATCACCTCACTAACTACCTCAAGCTAACTTCTTCCCGCCTAATGCATCCATTAGCTCAAGTCCAAAATTCAATGAGCTCTGAGTCCCATTAAACCCGTTCAGACGTTCACGCCCACACACACACACACACACACACACACACACACACACACACACACACACACACAAACTAACTAACTAACTAACTAACATACAAGTAAATAAGCAAACACGTAAACAGAGAATATAAAACAAAAAGACTAATCTTCCAACCCCCAAAATGCCACAGATTCACGAGCATCCTCCTTCCTCTTCGATAAGCGTGGTGGAGGTTAATGTAATATCCTCTTCTGGGGAGAAAGGAAAGGGGGAGAGACCAGCAACATGTGTGGGAAGGAGGAGAGAGAGAGAGAGAGAGAGAGAGAGAGAGAGAGAGAGAGAGAGAGAGAGAGAGAGAGAGAGAGAGAGAGAGAGAGAGAGAGAGAGAGAGAGAGAGAGAGAGAGAGAGAGAGAGAGAGAGAGAGAGAGAGAGAGAGAGAGAGAGAGAGTCAGGGAAGCCTCAGAAAGGATGAAATTAACTTTTCTCCACTGCCGCCGCCACCACCACCACCACCACCACCACCGCCACACAAACACTACAAGAAAAAAAGAAGGTTCGTGTCCACTGAAAACGAGAAAAAAAAAAAAAAAGAAAGGAAAAAGTGGAAAATATGGAAAACACACATACCGCAAAATATAAACACACGAAATAATAAATAACACGTGCAGTAATAAATGAATAAATAGCACTGTATTCACGCAGTAATGTTAACCCCGGTACTTATTTACAGAACTAATTTTGTTATGGAAAGAGCAAATGGCCGGTGCAGCAGACTATCAAATTACCAGTGAGTGGCGCCATGGCGATGAGCGAATTTTGAGTGCGATTGTTGTTATGAAAGCGGCAGCCTGGTGAACATGGCGTGTGTGGCGAG
This sequence comes from Scylla paramamosain, assembly GCF_035594125.1. Taxonomy (NCBI): domain Eukaryota; kingdom Metazoa; phylum Arthropoda; class Malacostraca; order Decapoda; family Portunidae; genus Scylla; species Scylla paramamosain. The sequence goes on along the minus strand of NC_087156.1, from coordinate 32,068,486 downwards.
CTGCGTGTTGCTGTGTTGCTCAGCTGTGACTGGCTCTGGGCGCTCAGCTGGATCCCTCACGCACGAACACTTAGCAGACTGTGATATCTGAACTATATAGTATAGTAACTATTAAAACATGGGTTTTAATAGTTACTATACTGATTACATTACAGAAATATGAAATATGTACAGGTGATACAATAAAGCATGCCTAAGTTTCTACACTTTTTCTATATTCCTAAATTTAATAAAACTTTTAATATACAAACTGTTCGACAAACCAGCAAGGCAATCGTGCACAGGTGAACTGGCCAAGTGTGCACAACCACGAGGTGGACACAACAGTCAACGGAATGATACCAGGTTCGTAGACGGGAAAGCCAACCAATACTTAAAGGAGGTGCATATGAAAGTGGTTCACAACGAGATAAGTGGGGGAGTGGAAAAATCTCAGTAACCACATTGTTAGTACACAGTCAATGGTGAGATTTAAAAGAAGACTAGATAAATTAACGGCTAGGGATGATAGATGGATGCAGATATGTAGCATGTAGCTTACTTTATGTAGTTATATTTTTGTGAAGCATTACAATAACAACCCTTAGACAATAGAGGCAATTACTTGTTTGGTGCTGAAAACCTAATGGGCAGACCAAACGCATCCTCCGAACCTTTATGGTGGGGCGGGAAAGGTCGGGAAGTCACGTGGGATGTTCATGGTCATAGGGACTGTAGCATGTGCCTGTGTTAAGTGACGTGAGTGCTTTGTTGATACATGTATTTCTAATAAAGCTGTTGGAAGGTTAAAATCAAATAGAAAAAATACAAAAATAACTTGGGAAAGAATAGATACAAAGCAGGATATAAAAGAAAAAAATATTAAAAGATGAAATTAAACGTGAAAAGATATTAAATTGTGTGTGTGTGTGTGTGTGTGTGTGTGTGTGTGTGTGTGTGTGTGTGTGTGTGTGTGTGTGTGTGTGTGTGTGTGTGTGTGTGTGTGTGTGTGTGTGTGTACCCACCCAACAGCTACACTCGCAGCTCCGAAGAGGGATATAAACTAAGACAACGCACACAAAAAACACAAAAGAAAGTGCTCTTCCGCCTCCCTTATCCTCGGGAAAGTAATAAAGAAGAAAGATACAACGATTATAAGCACGAAAGGAAAGAAAAAAGAAAACGGAAGTTTTTTTCTCATTTTTCATATTCATGGCGTTTAGCTGCTGTAAACCTTTCGGGTGTGACTGTCTCTTTAAAGGCGGAGTGCAGGCGTACATGTGTAAGTGTTGCCTGTGTATGTTGCTCTCTCTCTCTCTCTCTCTCTCTCTCTCTCTCTCTCTCTCTCTCTCTCTCTCTCTGTGTTTCGTTTATTCCTTCCTCTCCTCCTTTATTTCTTCTTTCATACATTCTTCTTCGCATCATCAACACCTTTTGAGTCCTTCCTGTATACTCTCTCTCTCTCTCTCTCTCTCTCTCTCTCTCTCTCTCTCTCTCCCTCTCGACACGCACACAACACAATACCGGCATCGACACCCAATAACCCTCAACACGAGATAACGGAAGGCTCGTGAGGAAACAGGGCCAGCTAAAAGGAGTCCAGGGCTGAAGGGCTGCGAGGGTTCGGACTGTATTGCTTGGGTACGTTCGGGATAGCATTCTCGAAGTCTCTAATTCTCTTGGATGTTCGGGACTCGAGGCAATGCGTACGTGTGATTCAGAAGTTCGGTAACGTTTTGTGAGAGTGCGAGTGGAGTCCGTCTTCATTTTTACGTCCATCGTTAAATTTCTTTTTGATGAGAGTATTTTCTTTTTCGTCTTGCTCGGAGAAGGAGTTCGTTTACCCGTTTTCTTTTCTCCTCATCCAGACAGACGTTATTTTTTCCCTACCACCTCCCACACTGGCGATGCAGGAGAATGCCTTCTTAAACATTTTACTGCCTTATTTCTGCTATATTTTTAACAGGATCTAGACGGTATTCGTTTTTATGTATGCTTTGTAATACGAACAATAGCCTAGTGACAATTCTACATCATGAACAAGGAAAACTACCCACTTTTTTTTTCATGTAAGAGAGAGAGAGAGAGAGAGAGAGAGAGAGAGAGAGAGAGAGAGAGAGAGAGAGAGAGAGAGAGAGAGAGAGAGAGAGAGAGAGAGAGAGAGAGAGAGAGAAGGCCCACTGAGGTGCCGGTTCCAAAAGTCCCAAGTGAAAGGTCAAAAGTGTCTTAAAAAAAAAAGTTCATTCCCATGATAACCAGACCAAAAGTTTTTGTAGTCTCTGCATATTGTCCTTATGAGACAGTATAGCGTTTGAGAATACGAGTGAGGGAAACACGCGGAAGAACCCACTTATTTATTAAACACATGACTGATCTACGCGAAGCCATCCTCCACTTCACCCTCAGCACCCTTCTCGTCGTGGCATGATGGAGGGGTGGCCTTGAACACTGCGGCAGCTCTTGCGTATTCCTGGGCGAACACATCACACAGTGGGAGGTACGAGGGTGAAAGGCAGGGGGTGTCGTCAAGGAAGCTGGGGAAGGGAGGGTGTATTTCTGAGCTACAGGGTCTGCGTGGAATGTGTCACTGACAAGAACGGGACAAACATCAGGAGCCGAGAGAGAGAGAGAGAGAGAGAGAGAGAGAGAGAGAGAGAGAGAGAGAGAGAGAGAGAGAGATCCAGTTTTCTGTATCAGAATGGTTAGCATGCGCGCGCGCACGAGTGTGTGTGTGTGTGTGTGTGTGTGTGTGTGTGTGTGTGTGTGTGTGTGTGTGTGTGTGTGTGTGTGTGTGTGTGTGTGTGTGTGTGTGTGTGTGTGTGTGTGTGTGTGTGTGTGTGGATGAGTCAAAAAATAAATGAGGTGGCGAGTGGATAGGTTGGCAAAGACTGGACTGGTGGGTGGATACAGGGACCTGGAGTGTGTGATTGTTTAAACAAAACGACGTGTTTTAAATGCACGTGCGCACTGCGGTGTGTTGACGGACCTACATAATACCCAGGCTTCCCTAATACTTGAATATGCGTGGCCACGCCGTGGTACGAGTGCGGCCACAGTAAGGGAGTGCCCTCTCGCTGACCATCACGACACAGAGAATATATCCCTGCCTCTGAGAGTACCTCCATGTGGTCAAACATGCTGGTGCTCATCATTTTAAAGACAAGAATATGTGAAAAAACACAAGAAACTAATGATGCTTAGAATCATGAGTTACGCAACTTTATAATAGACAAATAATAATAACAACAAACAAATAACGTCTGAACAGTGTTCCCTGCTGGTTAAGCAAGAGCTGTGTGGCTGGCGCCTTCTCTCCCTGGGCTCCCGGCAACAGAGACACTCGAGGGGAATGGTAAATGTTGTAGCAAGTGAGTTCAGGCTCGCAGCGCATACTGACCAAGATGTGATAGAGTAAGGGGGATGAGGAGGCGGATGACCTTCTAGGGCCCTTGGCACCACCCGGTTCTCTGCGGCGCTTCCTGCTGACCTACTCTCGCAGCATTGCTTACTCGAAGGATTGTCTGTCGAAATATTATAATAACACTCCCATGATCCAATTCTTACTGGTGAGAGGCGTACCGACATGGGGGTGTGTTTACGCTACTGTTCCACCAGGCTAAGTAAACCCCGTCCTGCATCGCCGCTACTTACTGGCGTGTTCTGGATCCTGCAGCCAGCACCCGTGACACCAAGATATGTCTGGTGTTTTCACAATCAGCGTCTTGGGCTCCAGCGAGTGACCTGCTCCCGGCATGTGGTCACTGCTTAATGCAGCGTGACGCCCACATACTGATGCCTTGCGCCTTCCTCTCCGCACCCCTAATGTCCCCCGAAAATAAAGCTTTCTCTCCTACCTTGACCTGCATAGTGTGTATGTGTGTGTGTGTGTGCGTGTGTGTGTGTATGTCGCCAGAGAGAGAGAGAGAGAGAGAGAGAGAGAGAGAGAGAGAGAGAGAGAGAGAGAGAGAGAGAGAGAGAGAGAGAGAGAGAGAGAGAGAGAGAGAGAGAGAGAGAGAGAGAGAGAGAGAGAGAGAGAGAAAGAGAGAGAGAGAGAGAGAGAGCGTTACTGAATTAGGTAGAGCTATGAGGTAGAATACCAGATGCAATTTTGCAAAGTGGGAGTAAGCGAAGGATGAGGACGCGGGAGGTGCGAGGATACATGCCAAACTCTGCAGGCGAGTGAAATCAGTGTAAGCGGGAATCAAATGGTTACACACACACACACACACACACACACACACACACACACACACACACACACACACACACACACACACACACACATATACACACACACACACACACACACAAGAATTCCACTACCAAGCCGAGTTGTAACAGCGTGCAGGACGGTGGTTTCAGACACCATGCCTTCACCTGCTGATCATTATGCTTCACACGTCACGTCATCCACCACCGTGACGCCGTTCCATTTTCTCCAAGTTGAGCCCAGGCTCCTCACCAGACACTGGAATATGGCTCTCTGGCGACAATAAAAATATCGCAAAGAGTCCAACACCAGGAGAGGCATCGCCCACACACACACACACACACACACACACACACAGCGTAATGTAGTGGTTAGCACGCTCGGTTCACAACCAAGAAGGTCCGGGTTCGAATCCCGCGCGCGGCGAGGCAAATCGGCTAGCCTCTTAATGTGTAGCCCCTGTTCATCTATAGCAGCAAGTAGGTACGGGATGTAACCTCGCTGTGCCGGTGTGTGGTGTCTCAGTGGTCTCAGTCCTACCCGAAGATCGGTCACTATGAGCTCTGAGCTCTTTCCGTAGGGAAACGGCTGGCTGGGTGTCCAGCAGACGACCGTAGGTGAATCACACACACACACACACACACACACACACACACACACACACACACACACACACACACACACACACACACATAAAAATTATGTGCTACAACGAATAAAACCTTTATTTTCTATTTTTAAGCATTCATTCCCACTGACAGACTGTGAGGCGGAAGGCAACAGAGATAAAATCTATGAAACAAGAATTTAATTAAGATGCAGAAAAGTGATACCCAAAGCATGTAACCTTTTGTTTTTATTAGTTCATTTTCGTGTGCGAGTGGAAACAACGTCAATATCTCAAGTGAATCACCCCAAGCAAGGCAGATAAAACTGTTGTCCATGAAAACACAGCAGCACAGCCCCGCCAGCCAGGCTGTATCGGGGGCACAGTTTGGGGTCATAGTGGACGAAGACAGGGAGGGTCTGATCCTCCCGAATAAGAAAGTTTTCTTTAAATCCCTAAAGCATCGAAAACAGAATCTATTTGACATCAGTGGGTTTCCATCGCGTCTGGCAAAGTACACTACAGGCTGTAAATTCCGTCCTCACTACAGGCTGTAAATTCCGTTCTGTCTGGTTTCAAGATCTAACTTGCTTGTGGTAGGCGTGCAAGGGTTTGATAGGGTTTAATAAGAGTGACCAGAATTAAATTTTTTGCTGCGGCAAAAAGTCTTTCAGGACTCTCCAATCGCCCTGCGGAGGACATTCACGTCGTGACGCAGGGCAACAGGCGCTTCCAGGATGCTATCGACCGCCAGCTAACTCCCATTCCCTGCGTGTGATCCCACCCCTGCTGCCTCCATAATGCCGTCCATATCTCCAGACTTCTCTCCCTTTAAAAGAAATCAACCAACTTAACTCTACGCCAGCTCGCACTAACGCCAAACCAAGTGGTGATGCAGCACAGCTGTTGCGTGAATCATGGTGGTATCGGCACCAGGCATTCTAAGGCTGAGGGAGAACGCGAGCAGGTGAGTCATCAGGCGCCAGACAAGTCTTTCCACAACCAGGCAACAAAGGAACCTCTTGCTTTAATTAACCCTATCCCGAGCCAACTGCTGGGCCTGACAACAATTATCCCGTTTCCTCGCAACCAGCACAGCGCCACGTCACCCACAAGAAGCAGCCAGTGCAAACCTGGCTCAAATGCACAGAGGCGAGGATGGGGTACTCACCCCTGGGGTACGCCGAGGCAGCCATCAGATTGGTCGGAGATGTCTGCTTCGTAGTGGTTGCCCAGGAGTAGGTCAGGGGTGAGCTTCCCCATGGTCGGCGGCGTCATCTGGTCGTCATTGCTCCTGCACAGAATATGGGACAAGAAAAATCAATTAGGTGGCTGAACTGGAGGGGCCGGCCTAACGCGCCGCACACGCATCAACTTTCCACAAGACAAACACTATATTTAAAAATCACAATACATGCCTATCAAACACACACAAAGCAAACAACTCCTAGAATGCACCACCTGTCATCAGCTGCCGCTAAGGACACTTCAGGTGCAGAAATCAGTTTCCTTTGGCCAAGCATGCTGTGGGTGCCGCTGACAATACGTACGATGCTATCCCTCGTACACACCACAACGCGGGCACCACTCACGTCGTAGTGTTGCTAATGGGACAAGGGTCGTGCCGTGGTTAAGGCTGCTGGTGTGGCGACGGGGTGGGAAAGATATGGGAAAGACATAACAAGCTTCGGGATTGGTTCGCACGGTTGTGTTCCTGATTTACGGTGCTGTGGTGACCCTGTCTTCTTTAATGAATTACGTATTGTTGTGTAGTGGTGGAGTGTTGCAGCGTGGTGTGTCGTACTGCGCTGTGTTGTTTATGATCCCATTATCGTTGCATTAATACAACATCACGTCTGTGTGTGTGTGTGTGTGTGTGTGTGTTCTACCTGGGTCTCTTCGGTGGTCTGCTGTTGTTGCTGCTGGCCACAAAACAAACCAAGGTGCCTTCGTCCTGGTATTGTTCCCCACACCGGCCCCCTGCCCGTCTCCCCCCCTACCATAAGCCACGATGCCTTTGTCTGACGATGACAATAGAGTCAGGAGGCGTGGCCACTGAGAGGCGAGGGGGAAAGGAAAAGGCAGACGGCAAGTTGCGTTAGGTAAGGTTAAGATGTATGGTAAGAAAGGAGACGATGATATACGGTGTGTCAGGTTAATTGATTGTCATGTTGAAATGTGATGTCCTACGATGTATTCTGCCGTGTGTTGTTCCTTGTCGTGCTGTCGTGTTACAGTGTGTTAGGCAGAAGCACGATTGTAGAGAGAGAGAGAGAGAGAGAGAGAGAGAGAGAGAGAGAGAGAGAGAGAGAGAGAGAGAGAGAGAGAGAGAGAGAGAGAGAGAGAGAGAGAGAGAGAGAGAGAGAGAGAGAGAGAGAGAGAGAATCAGCTAACTGACCAAAGCAACCTATGAGCAACCAATTAGCTAGGCAGGCAAGCAACAAATTAAATGCAAACGAAGAGACAGTGACAAACAGATGAAAAGACGGGTAAATAGATAGGCAGACAGACAGATAGAAATATATATAGAAAAGATAGATAAATAGATAGACAGATATAAACAAATCTCGTTATTATTATTATACTGTCCACAAACCGCAACACAGGGAAGCAATCGCTACAATTATTAACCACATTTCTAGAGGAGAGACAACACAAAATTACGAAATCAGGCCAGGACGTGAGAGGCACCAACACAAACCAACGCATGTATTCAGGCTCACATTTTGTTTCCCTGTCAGCAATGATAAGCATAGGGAGGAAACCAATGATGTGCCAGTTCAGAGGGCAGAGGAAAGGACACAGGAGAAAACAGAGGGAGGATGGGAGGAAAACAGGAATGAAAAAAAAAAGTAAAAAACAGGAGAACCGGAAGCAAAAATAAGCGAAGGAGAATGATTTTGAAGATTTGAAGAAGACTGCATGAAAGGAAAGAGGAAGAAGAGAAGAGGGATAGAGAGAAATTAAGGTCACCGAGAGAGAAAACAGGAAATGAAAAAAACAGGAAATAAGTAATAAGAAAGAAAGAGAAGAAGCAAGGGAGGAATAATGATAGAGTGGAAACGGAGAAAGGGAGAAAGGAGGCAAGGAAGCAGTGAGTGCTAAACAGGAAATGGAGGAAAAGATTGTGTGCAAGGGATGGAAGGAGATAACAAAGATATGAGAGAGAGAGAGAGAGAGAGAGAGAGAGAGAGAGAGAGAGAGAGAGAGAGAGAGAGAGAGAGAGAGAGAGAGAGAGAGAGAGAGAGAGAGACCCTAAAGTAAAAAAAAAAGAATCCATCCTCATCTACAACGTCACGGCGCGCGCAGCACAGCAAGGCCACACAACGCAATCTCAAACTTGAAGACTCTTAGAGAACGTGTACCTCTGCCAGAGCCACTACAAACAAAAACTAAACAAAATCCTAGACCAGCGAGGTGAAATGGGCAAAAAATAACGTGAAATGTGCCGCACATTCTCCCAAGACTTGTGAAATGTGGCAGTCATTAACCGAAGACTTTCTGAAACATGGCTAATATTTTCCGTAGACTCAAACCTCGGGGGAAATCAGAGAGGACATGAAAAAACTGAATCCCAAAAAATATTCAGGTCCGCCTACAGATATAACACATTTTTCCCTTGACCTAAAACCTACATTAGATAACCTTTTGAGATATCTCGCGGGCAGACAGGGACACACACACACACACACATGGGTGAATACATTACGTAACTCTGCTTGAGAAGTTGGTGGAGGTAATTAAAAAGGAGAATGACGTGCCGAGCCTGAGATTCTGTGAGAACTTTATAATTACATGCAAAGGACGAAGATTTCAGAGAGAGAGAGAGAGAGAGAGAGAGAGAGAGAGAGAGAGAGAGAGAGAGAGAGAGAGAGAGAGAGAGAGAGAGAGAGTGTGTGTGGGGGGAGAGAGAGAGACGCGGGGAATTAGTCAATGAATAACGGAGCGAGGGAGAGAGACAGAGAAGGACGGAGGGAAGGAGGGAGTGAGGGGGTATATAACATAGACTTACGTATGTGGGGACGAGAGGGCGATCCATAGCATCGGGAAGGTGATAGAGCACGAGGAGCATGGAATAAAAGACTCCTCCAGCGGTTTAAAGGGGATCGAGGCAAGTAAGAAAATGGGGCAGATGAAAAAAAAAACACAAAAAGTCAAAGAGAAAGCCAATATGGGTCAGCAAACTGCGCATTA
>NC_087156.1:32039496-32056996 GCF_035594125.1 Scylla paramamosain | reverse complement strand
AGAGAGAGAGAGAGAGAGAGAGAGAGAGAGGGGGGGGGCGTTGCGTAGGCTCCACCATGTTGGGACGCGGTTACTTCCATCTCCAAATGTACCAGTGACAAAGATGCACACCTTGCCTATGTTGACGGTGAAAATCGTAGTTAAGTTACCCTAACCATTCAGGATTGTAGAAGACGTAAATGTTGGTAAATGTATACAAAGAACAAAGGGAATATTTCAGAATTATAAGAATGATATGTAGAAGAAATACGACATAATAAGAGAAATTATAAGCCAACACCAAGATAAGTCGAGGGGGAAGGCACAAGCGGCCTCAGCCTCTTCGCTGCCCAGCAAAGACAGAGGCAGCCAACAAAGGGACAGATGAATAGGAGGACAGCAAACAAGGACGACAGCCTCTCGAGATCAAGGATGGTCTTTCTAGAGGTAGGCCTCGACAGGGGCATTCTTAGTTCCTTTTTTTTTTTTTTTTTTTCTTTTTCCATTTGATGTCTTAAGGGAACCAGTAGGAGCAGGTTGAGGCGCGTTCAATACACAACGAGGGAGTGCCACTGTGATTTACGGCACCAAAAGGGTGACCGAAATCAAACAAATCATACGTTTTCATTCTTTCCCATTAACAAAACGTCATCCACTTATTATAATTTGAACGTGCATATATAAAAGCAAGCAAAAAGGCGCTAATGAGCTGTGAAGGTACCACGTTAGCTTCATAACGCAACAAAATTTCTCACAAATGACATGCTCCTGACAAGCTTCACCCGCTGAATGCCTCCATCCCAAATGCATTTGTGCCCACCAGAAACACTCGACTTGCGTCAAATTCACATGCGCGCTGCTTACAGCAGGTTAGGTGTCACACCAGTCAGTTTCAGCGAAGCTTTGTTCCTTGTGCTGTAAGACTTTGGAACATGCTTGACGAGGGCACATGCACTGCGAGTGATGTGCAAAAATTCAAGTCTGCTTCGAACAAAATCTTGAAGAGTCTAGTCAATTAAACTCTGGTTGCTTTTGCAGCTATACCTGTGATAAATTATGTAACTATACCTGTGATTTTATACCATCAAGTTTTAAGTAGTTATACTACATTTACTCGTGTTGTCTGACATATATTAAATAAGTCAGAATTGTTGATTTTTTTTGTTGAATTTTTTTGTGAGTTTTAATAATTCTCAGTTCGTTGAGGCGTTCTTTATAATTGTTTAACCTATTTTCTCCTCCTGCTCTGATTTCATCCTACTATTGTGCTAATTGCTTTTCCTTTCTTCTTTCTACGGTCAAGGTGGGTGGGGGTTGTCATCTGGCAACTTATAGCGCTTGCGCTCGTCCCACTCTGCCTTCTCCGTTATGTTTAATAATAATAATAATAATAAAAAGACGGAAAGCACAGGATTTTATTTTCTCTCGTTCTTAATCACGCAAGATTCCAAGTAATAACGTGACGAACACTATAAATCAAGAAAGAATCTTACACCAGATTTTAAGACTTACAGCAACAACAACAACAACAACAACAACAAAAACTACTACACTGCAGCCTCTTGAATTCGATTATATATATATATATATATATATATATATATATATATATATATATATATATATATATATATATATATATATATATATATATATATATATATATACACACACACACTCAATACGATAATAGTAATACTACTACTACTACTGCTACTACTACTACTACTACTATTATTATTACTATTACTACTACTACTACTACTACTACTACTACTACTACTACTACTACTAATAACTACTACTAATAATAATAATTATTATTATTATTATTATTATTATTATTATTATTATTATTATTATCATTATTATTATTATTATTATTAATATTATTATTATTATAATATTATTATTATTGTTATTAAGAAGAAGAAGAGAAAAAGGAAGAAGAAGAAGAAGAAGAAGAAGAAGAAGAAGAAGAAGAAGAAGAAGAAGAAGAAGAAGAAGAAGAAGAAGAAGAAGAAGAAGAAGAAGAAGAAGAAGAAGAAGAAGAAGAAGGCGAGTAGCATTAGAAGTAATGACGTGAAGGGTGGCGGGAGTGACTCACAGGCTCTGGGGGACGGTGACCATAAGGTTGAAGGCGTGGGCGGCGAGGTGACCCGTGGCGTGACTAGTGGACGACGACGGCCGCCTGTCCCTCGACCTTGACCTGCTGGAGGGCGAGGGGCTGGGCGAGCGGGAGAGGGTCCTCTTCCCCCCACTGCCGGCCGGCCCCTCTACCCCCAGCTGGTCCACGTTCTCCACGCTGGGACTGGTCGACACATGGCCTGCAACAAAGAAAACGGAGGCATGTGAGACTGGATTTCAAGAATAACTTCAAGAAACTGTCGAGTCCTGGTAACATGTCCATCATTATACTGTAAGGGAAGGCTGTAAAAACCCCATAGCTTTTGTAATGACTTTTATAAAGGTGACCCTTCCTTGTGATCAATAAATGGCTCTTTTTCCTTAATTTTCTTGCTTACAATAGACGTGGTTGCTTTGATCTCTTGTGTTTCGTAACGAAGAGAGGCCCGCTGACTCGCCTCCTTTTACCAACTCGTACTTGAAGGTTCACTGACTTTACCTCGATGGCCGCCTTTGTGTGTCGCTTCCCTCTGAAACTTAATAAACCTATTGTCCAAGATACACCTTGATAGTATAACCTGGAGATCAAACACAGCAGGATATATAACAGGAATATATAACGTTCTAAACGAAGAAAGTTATTTCGTTTCTTTAATATGACAAAGCCCTATTCACTTGTTCCATCTTCTTCTTCGTGTTCTATTACTTTCTTCTTCTTCTTCTTCTTCTTCTTCTTCTTCTTCTTATCATTATTATTATTATTATTATTATTATTATTATTATGGTACTACTACTACTACTACTACTACTACTATTACTACTACTACTTTTTCTTTTTTTCTCTTTCTCCTTCCTTTCGGTTACATTGATCTACAATAATTGACCATGGGAGCAATTTTAGAACCAGTTTTAAGATTTCGCTGCGTAACCCCCTCCCTGTACCTGTTTACGTCGATATAATTGATACTAAATATACAAAAAGAGGGAGAGGGACCTACTGGCTGATATACGCACCAAGTTTACGTCTTACCACATGTACTTGTTTGTAGCCGCACATAGGTATGTACGAGGTGTGTCATTAAAGTTCCAGGACTGGTGCCACACAAGTTTTATTTCACATCCAGGCTACAAACTATAGGTTATCTCCTTCGAAGTAATCCCCCTGGCACCGCATGCACTTGTCCATCCTTCTCTGCCAGGCTTGCATGCACTGCTGGAAGGATTCTTGCGGGATGCTCCTCAGCTCCGTCGTCACGGCCTTTTTGATGTCGTCCGCATCATCAAAACGGGTCCCCTTCATGACCTCCTTGAGCTTGGGGAAGAGGAAGAAGTCGCACGGAGCGAGGTCAGGTGAGTAGGGCGGTTGCTCCAGCACGGCGATGTTCTTCTTGGCCAAGAACTCTCTGATGCTCAGGGCATTGTGAGCAGGCGCATTGTCGTGGTGAAGCAGCCACGAGTTGCCCTGCCACAACTCCCGCCTCTTCTCGCGCACTGCACGAAGCAGACGCCGCAGTACTTCTTTGTACACATGTTGGTTGACTGTCTGGCCCTGTGGCAAGAACTCGCAGTGGACGATGCCCCTCACATCGAAGAAAGCGATCAACATGACCTTGAAGCTGGACCTGGACTGCCTTGCTTTCTTCGGCCGTGGCGACGCCGGACTCTTCCATTGAAGGCTCTGGCGTTTGGTCTCCGGGTCGTACTCAAATACCCAGGACTCATCGCCGGTGATGACTCTCCTGAGCAAGTCTGGTTCAGTTTCCAGACGCTCGAGGATGTCCTGACACACCTGCATGCGTCGTCCCTTCTGGTCATCGTTCAGGAGTCTCGGCACCATCTTCGCACAGACTTTCCGCATGCCCAGATCTTCAGTGATAATCTTCCACACGCTGTTGTGGTTCATGCCAAGCTCATCTGCGATCTTTCGAACAGTCAACCGACGATCGTCACGCACCATCTGCTTGACACGCTCAACATTGGCCTCATTCCTGCTCGTTGAGGGTCTTCCACTCCTGGGGTCATCTTCCACGTCCTCCCGGCCCTCTTTGAACCTCTTGCACCACTCAAAAACACGTGAGCGTGACATTGTCTCATCCCCGTACACTTTTTGCAGCATACCCAGTGCTTCTGACGGCGTTTTCCCCAACTGCACCAAAAACTTCAAGTTTGTTCGCTGTTCAGCGCTCATTGTTAAACGACCTGCAACAGAGGACATGATTTTAAAAGCACGTAAGAAAAAGATTAGTGACTGTAGAGGGTTGGGAGCGCAGTTGTATACTCCAGAAGGATTACTTTGAAGGGGAAATATGGTGGTTTGTGGCTTGGGTTTGAAATTCATCTTTTAGGACACCAGTCCTGGAACTGTAATGACACACCTCGTATATAGATAGACAGACAGACAGACAGACAGACAGAAGCAGGTAGGCAGATAAGCACCCTATTAACAACTATGTAATAACACCAGCTGTAAAGGTACAGGAGAATAAGTAAAGTACAGAGGGAGGCAAGCAGTGAGGGGTGACAGTTTGAGTTTCCCAAGAGGACATACGCCTCGTGGCTCTTGTAAGTAAATATTTTGCTTGAAATATGTTGGAACTAGAACTTTTATTTTACGCACACACCAAAAAACAGAAGGTGAGGTGTGCTCTTAATGGTTATTCATCGAAGGTAATGCACTGCGTCTAGCATGTAAACACCAACATGTCAAAACCAAAAATATAATAAAAAAAAAAAGTTGTCCTTTATTATTTGATACTACGTGTGAGTAACTTACAACTCATGAAGGGCTGCTGTTTTCACATATCATTGCCATCATCAGCAACAACACCAGCAGCAACAACAATAATAATAATAATGATGATAATAATAATAATAACAATAATAATAATAATAATAATAATAATGATAATAATAATAATAATAATGATAATAATAATGATAATAATAATAATAATAATAATGATAATAATAACAATAATAATAATAATAATAATAATAATAATAATAATAATAATAATAATAATAATAATGCCTTCTTCTTATTATTATTATTATTATTATTATTATATAATTATTATTACTATTATTATTATCATTAGTGTTATCATTATCATTATTGCACACATAATGATAATAGTAATAACAATAATAATAATAATAATAATAATAATAATAATAATAATAATAATAATAATAATAATGTTATTATTACTATTATTATTATTATTATTATTATTATTATTATTATTATTATTATTAATGATAACAACAACAACAATGATAATAATAACCTTCAGTCATTATAATTTCTCTCCTCAACACCAGTACTATCACTCATTTCTATTAAAGTTTTGGTAGAAGAAAAACATGAGTGGCAAAGGAAGAGGAAGTGAAATGCTGAGTGGTGACACCGTAGTGTTACACAAGTGAAGGCCCCGGGCTACAGGGAAGTGCGCGGCTCAGAAGCTACAGGATAAATGCAATACTTTTCCTTCATAACACTGAAGCTACATGTACCAACTCGAGCAATTCTTTCAGCACACTTTTATCAACTGATCTTCTTCATTTACCTCCATATTATTGAATGAAATTTAGAATTACATGTATGGGAGTATTGATTAAATATATTTAGTTTTATAAATTTAGTGCGTAAAATACAATATTGTGTTTTTACTAGATTCAAAGGTATATTGTTGAAATTACATAGGAAAGGAGTAAGAATGTTAGTCAAGGAAAACAAGAAGACACCACACAATCTTGACGACCATATGAATCAGTGTGGCCTAAACCTCACACCGTGGCTGGCACAGAAAACCACAACGTATCCGTGGAGCACAGAAAATGGGCATGATCTTGCAGCATCCAGGGAACACTAACTCAAACGCCTATTTGCTCGACCGCACGCGCGCGCGCGCGCGCGCACGCACGCACGCACGCACGCACGCACGCACGCACGCACGCACGCACGCACGCACACACACACACACACACACACACACACACACACACACACACACACACACACACACACACACAGTATATCAGCGTAATGGGGAAGGGAACAAAAGGGATATTAGTTATCCAAAATGGAAAAGTCAACACGGAAAGAGCTGCGCCATGGAGGTCACAAAACTCCTATAAATAATTACTTTAGTATTCCAAACTGCGAGAATATATATATATATATATATATATATATATATATATATATATATATATATATATATATATATATATATATATATATATATATATACTCGTATATATATATATATAGTCGACCTCACTTTGTGTCTCAGACTACACTCTAAAGACAACTTTCTTCCTTGACACAAAACTACAAGCACCTAATTACACACACACACCCTTCACTCATAACTCAAAATTATCATGGCGACTCTAACACCAGCCTCTGAGTCCCCATCTGGGGTCGGACTGCTCTTCTGGCATCGCCCCTAAGTGTCTTGACACCCCCCTCAACTTTTACTTCATTAACTTCTGCAACATTCGCTGTCTTAGATCTAATTTTCAATCTGTAGAACACCACCTCTCCTTTTCTAAACCTTATCTTCTTTTTCTCACTGAAACTCAGGTGTCTGAGGCAACTGACTTTTCTTTTCCCTCCTACTTTCTCTATCCTCATTTTCAATCCAAAGCTGGATATTGCGTCTATGTGCGTAACAATTTAACCTGCTCTCCTGCCCACGCTCTTGAATCTTCTGAGTTTTCCACCATCTGGCTACGACTACAGAGTCACTCTCAACAAAATTTATCATTGCTGTATACCTCTCACCTAACTCCTCTGACTATAAGAAATTCTTTGACTACTTAACTTCCAAAGAGGAGCACATTCTAACTCTCTTCCCTTTTTCAGAGATCTCCATTCTTGGAGACTTCAATGTTCACCACCAGCTTTGGTTTTCCTCTCCCTCCACTGACCATCCTGGTGAACTAACCTTTAACTTTGCTACCCTCTACAACCTAGAGCAATTAATGCAACACCCTACTCGTATTCCTGTCTTGGATACGCCCAACATTCTTGACCTTTTCCTAGCCTTTAATCCTACTTATGCTGTCACCCTTTCTTCTCCGTTGGATTCCTCCGATCACAATCTCATATCTGTATCCTGTCCTATCGCTCCAGTTCCTCCTCAAGATCCCTCTAAGCGGAGGTGCCTCTGGCCTTTTGCAACTGCTAGTTGGGGGACCTCAGGCTTGCTGATTTTTCTTGGAATGACTACTGCTTCCGTGTCAGAGACCCGTCTCTGTGTGCCGAGCGCATAACAGAGGTGATAGTGTCTAGAATGGAGGCGTACATTCCTCACTCGTTTACTCGACCTAAACCTTCCAAACCTTGGCTTAACACAGCTTGTTCTCGTGCTATACATGATAGAGAGGTGGCCCACAAAAGGTACTTGAGCCTTCCATCACCAGAATCTCATGCACTTTATATTTCTGCCCAGAATCATGCCAGGTCTGTTCTCCAACTAGCCAAAAACTCCTTCAATAATAGAAAGTGTCAAAATCTTTCAAGATGTAACTCCCCTCGTGACTTCTGGCATCTAGCCAAAAACATCTCCAATAACTTTGCTTCTTCTTCTATCCCTCCTTTATTTCAACCAGATGGCACCACTGCTACCACATCTATCTCTAAAGCTGAACTCTTCGCTCAGACTTTCCTGCATTTCCTGCATGCCTCCCCTCCTCCCGCGGCCTCACTACACAAGACTTTCTTTCTCTCACCCCAATCCTGTCCACCTCTCTAATGCAAGAGTTAACCGGTATTCTCAATCATTCATCCCTCTCTCTGGTAATTTCTGAAATCTCTGCCTGCTTCTGTATTTCCACCTTCCTATGACTTGAACTCCTTCAAGAGGGAGGTTTCAAGACACTTATCCTTCAATTTTTGACTACCGCCTTGGACCCTGTTCGTAATCGGCATCTAAATGTGCCTTTTTTTATTGTTTTTTTTTTCCCCTTGGCCGGTGTCCCTTCTACAAAAAAAAAAAAAAAAAAGGGAAAAGAAAGGACAAAATCTTGAATAAAGATATTTCTTCCATCCCTTTCCTCCTTGATACTGGAATAAAAATAAAAAAAAACAAGAAGACCGTACCGAGGCAAGACTGAGTCGGAGAAAATGAGAAAACTACCTCGTCGCCCATTTGTCACACAGGAAAGAAAATGTATAAAAAAAAATCATCACCAGCGGAAGGCTCAAAATTGTGGGCTTCTTTCAGGGGGAGGCGGCGGCCAGGAACCGGAAGAGCAATTCTGATAGAGGCCTTTTTAGGACTAGCAGGAGGTGCTTATGTAAAGGGAAAAAGAGGCGGCGAGAGAGTAGTAGTGTTGGTAAAGAAAAGTTGTAGGAGACATAGGGATCAAAAAATGGCGTGGAAGATGAAGTCAGAGAGATAAAGAAGGCTAAAAAAAAAAGAGTAAATAATTAAGTAGGAAAATAAGATATACTGAGACATTACAAGAGGGAAAAGAAACAATCGGTAGAAAAATTAAAGGCCGTAAGAAAGGAAAAAGAAGGATTACCAGGAAGAGAAAGGCCCAGTAAGGAAAGAGGTTCTAGATCAGGCTCGATCTATGGAGTTTACAAACCATGGCCCCAAACGCTGTGAAAGTCCCAAGGCAAAGTTGTGGAGGTTCGTAAAACACCTTAAAGAAACTGAGAAAGTTTTTTTTTTCTTTTATACAAGTCCATTTACTTTTTTTTTTTACGATAAAATTGGTTTTGGGTGAGTGTTGTCTCCATACACATACCTTAAATAAAATACCATTTGTATACTCATACGTAAATATGAAACGTGAATCATCTCCATTTCGACATGCACAGAAGTTTGAGTACTCTGCCCAAGATGTGAAAAAATGTGTATAACTTTTCTCAGTTTCAGGGAAAAAAAAAAAAACAGAACGAAGAACGGACTCAAAGCGAAGACGATAGCTGATATTAGATTGTACTAACTTTCAAGTGCCACGTGAAATAGACCATAATTATGATACCAAAAACTGAAGGAAAGAGTCAAGAATTAAGGAAACCACAAGGAGTCTTCTTTCTCCTCCATATACTCTACTTCGTCCCTTAGGTAACAAAGACCTGAAACTCGTTCTCTTCCTAATTTAACTCCCTGGCCACGTCCGAACCATAATTCCCAGTCAATTAATATATAATACCTTAACTTCTCCCTTCCTTTCCGTTCCAGCCAGTCGTGTTCCTTGCGGACCTGCTCCACGGCATGCCCCGCCTTCAGCTCCACCCACGTCATCAAGAAACCATTAAATCTGTCACTTTCTTTCGATTTAGACTTTCTTTCCCTCCTTTCCATCGCGCCTCAGACTTAAGTGCCACGTGTTACCC
Source organism: Scylla paramamosain (assembly GCF_035594125.1). NCBI lineage: Eukaryota > Metazoa > Arthropoda > Malacostraca > Decapoda > Portunidae > Scylla > Scylla paramamosain. Next base: position 32,047,527 of record NC_087156.1, on the reverse strand, counting down.
TTTCCCACTTGTACTACTGAGCTCCTCTAACCAATGAACCTATTCCAATTAACTTACTTAATCGCCGTGTTTCAAATGTGACACGAGAGTCGCTTGAGGGAAAATGGAAAATCGTAATCTATTCATTCTACTGACACATTTCACTTCCTTTGCGTGGAAGAACGTACGTCAGTTTCTGTTTCTAATATATCTCAATAACATCACGTTTCCTTACCCACAACCAAGATCATTTCAAGAGCAGAGAGAGAGAGAGAGAGAGAGAGAGAGAGAGAGAGAGAGAGAGAGAGAGAGAGAGAGAGAGAGAGAGAGAGAGAGAGAGAGAGAGAGAGAGAGAGAGAGAAACACTTCCACGTATACCACATTGGGAGCAACGCACCTAGTAACCTAAGAGAGCCAACCACTTTAGTTTACCCTCACCAATTTCCTCATTTACGCTGACGACCGTTGTTGCCAGGTAAGACTCTCCCTCCCTGCCCCCTCTCTCTCTCTCTGACCAGAAGTCATTAAACAGTGGCAGATAATGAAATAGAATAACAGTAACTTAATTTCGTGCGTAAACTTGGTGCCTCAAAGACGGGGAGAATTTTCTTTTGTTAGAGGAGAGCGAGGAAACCCAAAGAGAAAAGAGAAAAGTTAACCTCATCGTTAGAGCTCAAAGAATCTGCAGAGAGAGAGAGAGAGAGAGAGAGAGAGAGAGAGAGAGAGAGAGAGAGAGAGAGAGAGAGAGAGAGAGAGAGAGAGAGAGAGAGAGAGAGAGTTGCTAAGGGAACACACATCGTTTTCTTGCGCGTACTCTCTTTGGTGTTTAGAAGTGTGTGTGCGAGACAGCCAGACAACCAACCAGACAGCCAGACAGACAGCAAGACTACCAGACAGACAGCCAGACAGCCAGCTAGACACCCAGCCAGACAGCCAGCTAGACAGACAGCCAGACAATCACCCACATAACCAGCCAACCAAATACACTCACACACACACACACACACACACACACACACACACACATGAGGAACGAATAGTAACATATATTAATCAACCGTAAAGAACTTACAAATAACTATCAAGCTTGCATAATTCCTCCTATTAAGACCAACAGTTCCAGCTTGCCTTGAATCACATAGTATAATAGTTTTAACGCAGAAATGACCATAAATTTGGATCCAAGCCATACCGTGCAGGATTGAAAACAAGGGAATCATATAAGGAAATTATATAACTCTTGTCTGTGTTACCTGTAATTTGCTCATTAATAGAGACTGATTAATATGTAAATACAAATTCAAAATGTCAGATAATTTCTGCAATATTTTCTTGAAGTTACACCAGATATGAAAATTTACTTTAAGGCCACAAACTCCGATAGACACATAAAACAAGGACGTAAGGAGGATAAGAATACTGGAATGGGCCATTTGAGCAACATAAGGCAGTTCATCAACACTTAAAACTTCAGATGGCCTAGAATTTATAACAGAAACTATAAATGGCTTTTAAAGTGCAAACGCGATAAAAACATAAGAACAAATTTTATATTTCATAGGTATTTCATACACATTTGACTGATGTATCAATCGTTTAAAATTTAACTTTATTCACGAATTAGGTGGAAAAAAATTATCGTGTTATAAAAATATACAAAATACATGCAGGATAAGTATGCAAAGTGGGACAAGACTTCATTATACAGCCTCGCTCCACTCGACCTCGCCTCCTCCACTTAACACCCTCCATTACAACGATGCATACACTTGACCCAGAAACAACCCAGCCTTTGTGCTCCACCGGCATTAATCACCCTTCTGTACGCACCATGGACTGACAAAACAAGGCTTAGAATACTGATGAACTGTTTTACTTGATTACGATGGCCAGGAGAGAGATGGATGCGGGTTAATCAGGGCCTTCGAACATAATTTGTGACTTGGCTTAGTTTCATGAGTACCAGCACGTGCAGGTGTTGAAGGAGTTGCTGAGATAAGTGGAGAGAGAAAGAGAGAGAGAGAGAGAGAGAGAGAGAGAGAGAGAGAGAGAGAGAGAGAGAGAGAGAGAGAGAGAGAGAGAGAGAGAGAGAGAGAGAGAGAGAGAGAGAGAGAGAGAGAGAGAGACAGACAGACAGACAGAGAGACAAACGAACAGACAGACAGACAGACAGACAGACAGACAGACGGACAGACAGGCAGACAGATAGACAGACAGACAGAAGTGAGATAAGAAAATCTAGAAATACCCCATAAAGGCAAAAAAAAAAAAAAAAAAAAATACATTTAAAAAGATATGAAGAAAAAACTCTGGCAAATCGACACATGATGAACGAGTGAAACTTTCTTCTGAGCCACACTCAAGCACCACCACCACCCACCACCACCACCACCACCACCCCTATTGAAGGAGGAAAGATGGACCCACACCCCTGTCCACCTACCAGTGAATGAGTGTCGGGTGTTCCCTAAGGTAATGTCCCACCCCCTGGAATAATTGGGATGATGGTGTGATCTTGTCGTAGGGTAGCTGGGCCGTCACTAAGGCAGTACCAGATTCCCTCCAGGAGTAACCAAAGGAAGACTCATTCACCTCCACCACCACCACCACCACCACAGACACCTTCTCCATCACAGGACACATATTTACGGCATCACATTAAAACTTTTAATAGATTCGGAAAGTTTGAAGGCTTAGTTCGAAAGGAAGAAAGGGATATTCTCTCTCTCTCTCTCTCTCTCTCTCTCTCTCTCTCTCTCTCTCTCTCTCTCTCTCTCTCTCTCTCTCTCTCGTTCTCGTCCTCGTCCTCCTCCTCGTCCTCCTCCTCATCCTCCTCCTCGTCCTCCTCCTTACGATTAGTGTGTATAGAGAGAGAGAGAGAGAGAGAGAGAGAGAGAGAGAGAGAGAGAGAGAGAGAGAGAGAGAGAGAGAGAGAGAGAGAGAGAGAGAGAGAGAGAGAGAGAGAGAGAGAGAGAGAGAGAGAGATGCAATCCCTAGAAAGCGACAATGAACATTAAAACGCAAATTTTAAGTGGAAGCAGCGCCATTACCACACTGCTGCTAATACGCTTACAATAACGGACGAGGAGGACAAGGAGGAGGAGGAGGAGGATGAAGAAGAGGACGAGGGCGAAGACGACCAATAGGAGGAAGATGGCGAGGGCAAAAGGAACCGAGAGGAGAAAGACAGAAAGGAAGAGGAGAAAGACGGAAAAGAAAAGGAGAAAGTCGGAAAGGAAGAGGAAAAGACAGAAAAGAAGAGGAGAAAGACGGAAAGGAAGAGGAGAAAGACGGAAAAGAAGAGGAGAAAGTCGGAAAGGAAGAAGAGAAAGAAAAGAATAATGAGAATGAAAGAATAGGAAAAGATCTGCTCAGGAAAATGATAAAGATCCTTCTACATTTCCTTCAAGTCACAACACGACTGGGACATATCAAAATAGGAAAAATAAATAAAAACTAACCAGATCTCTTTTCATGAGTTGCGTCCATCACCAGTTTTACTTATGAGTTGACCTGAGGCTGTGTGTGACCTTGAGGTAATCATGTGTCATTTCCCCTAATTTTTTTTTCCCTCCTTTTACAACGAAGGCGAGCAATATTGTCAGCACCGTTTTATTTCCACGTGAGCCTCAAAGGAGCATGGAAGGAAGTATTAGCATGCATTCAACGTACGTTATTACCTTGCGGGAGGCCTTAATCACGGTCTCATTAACATAATTTCCACGCAGGTGAGTGTCTTTTTACCTGCACTTGTCAGTTATTATAGTGCAGAAACTCCAACGGCGCCAAGGACTTGTTTCTCATTCCCTTACATGAAGCATCCCTAAGCAAAATCCATTCAGTTCATTACACATTGTTATGATGCAGCATCAGTGCAATAATGAAATGAATAGTTTGACTTGCACGAGTACAATGGTGATCATCAAATTTTTTATCTTCTTGTTTTGTTTTGTTTTTTTTTTTCTTAGGAACGAGATTGTGAGCGCCTATCTTTATATATATATATATATATATATATATATATATATATATATATATATATATATATATATATATATATATATATATATATATATATATATATATATATATATATATATATATATATATATTCCTTGGCTGGTCTCCCTAACACATAAAAACTACTACTACTACTACTTATGTTACTACTACTACTACTACTACTTATGTTACTACTACTACTACTGTTACTACTACTACTACTACTACTACTACTACAAGCACCACCACCACTATCAACACCATTCTTTCATTACCTCTGCAAATACTGTTTCTGCTCCCAATATACGACCTGTATACATTTTACCTGCCTTATCGCACTGGCCTTTCTGGGTAAAAATTTAATAAGTTTTCACCGTGAGTCAGGCAATTAATTAACCCGCGAAGTGTTGAATGAAAAAGCGTGATTCAGTACCCTGAGGACTCTATTGAAAGTGTAGGCATGTTTTTAATACACACACACACACACACACACACACACACACACACACACACACACACACACACACACACACACACACACACACATACAAAGGAACACTGTCAGGAAGGTGCAACATAAGAGCCATTGAAAGATGTGAGCAATAACACAAACCGACAAAGAGACAGCGAGAAGAACCCCAGGGGATCTAAACGAAGAAATATGAAGTTTAGACCCAGACTGGGACCGAGAGAAGGATGTAGTTTCAAGAGGGAAAACGAAAAGAAGCTGTGTACAAAGGCAGAAGGAATAAGCAACAAAGGGAATGCGTGAAAGAAGACGGATCTGGGTGACAGGAATTCTTTATAATTTCATATCTCCTGAGGGTGCTGCGCAATGGCTCCAAGAAAAGAGACTGCCAGGTCCTGAGTTAAGGGAGTCTGGGGAGAAAGAACTGACTGATCTAATTAATATCTGTAGCAGTCACATGCTTAAAATGTATATTCGTGATGACATTTGTAGGGGTAGTGGTTGCAACAGTAATACCAACAGCAGTATAGTAGCAGTTGTAGTAGTAGTAGTAGTAGTAGTAGTAGTAGTAGTAGTAGTAGTAGTAGTAGTAGTAGTAGTAGTAGTAGTAGTAGTAGTGGTAGTAATAACCTTGATGATGTTGACGATTTTTAACAGTCCTTGTGTGAATTATGTAATAATGTTACGGCAACCTCGGTTCCGCCCAGTGTTGGATGCTGGCGAGGAGGACATAAGCAGCGTGTTGCCATTGTCGTGCCGTCTCCTAAGAGCACTCCTCAGCAGGTCTTTGTGCCGAATAGCCGGAGGCTGAAGATCAGAAGGTATGTCTTTTCGCTTCTGTCAGCCATATGAATGGTTAGACGACGAACAATGCCGCATAGGAAGACAGAAAAAAACATTCTTCGGATAACTTCGTCGAGTTACAGCAGAGACCCAGACTCCGAGATGGTATGGGAGCGACGATCACTGTCTTTTTTCACCATGTCCGTATCCATTGTTTGTCAACATGGCGGCGCGGAGGAGACCTCCTCAACAAGAAATCTGTATACTTCTTGCCACCTTGCTGCTTACAGCTGACGAAGAGAGGACAGTGGAGGGTAGAAGAGTGTCATTTATTGCACTGTAAAGAAATGTAAGTAACTACACGCCAGTGAATCCTACAAGGCACGGTGGGGGCAGTAGTGTCTGCTGTATCAATGCACGGTGTGGTGCAGAGGGAGGCTATACTAGTATTTTCCGGTTGCCTGGCTGTCAGTTATTAATACACTGTCATTACCATAGCTGCTGAGTGAGGCTTGTTGCGTTTCTCCAGTTTGCTAGGCTGAAACCAGTCCAGTCCATCCATGTGCTTATGCTTTGCCGTGTGTCGCACCTCACGCTGGAACCAAGGTCACTCCTCTTTTTCCACGAAGTGTAAAAATGTTTAATTTACAATATAGCATCATTACATTACAAACCTGTAATTCAATATCGTTTTATCATGTACTTGAGTATCATACCTAGAACATTCAAAACATCAGTACGTGCAACATTGTGTCCGTGTCTCCGTACAAAGTTAAATTCGCTTCATCTCTTCCGCTCGACGGCGTCCGTTAAAGCGGAGGCAGAAACGGAGCCCGGTTCCTACTACAGTCGCTCGAACGGAAACGGTGGTGACGTCATTGTTGGACGGTGTACGGAGACGGAATCCGTAAAAAACGGACTAGTGTAAACCGGGCCGAGGCTCACCCATTTACCTCGCCGCGTCTCTCTCTCTCTGTGTGTGTGTGTGTGTGTGTGTGTGTGTGTGTGTGTGTGTGTGTGTGTGTGTGTGTGTGTGTGTGTGTGTGTGTGTGTGTGTGTGTGTGTGTGTGTGTGTGTGTGTGTGTGTGTGTGTGTGTATCCAGAACAAAGGTGACTTTATGCAGATCATTTTTGCAATCGCCACTCAAGGCAGATTGCACCAAAAGAAGCCACAAGGTCAACACATAATTTCTTGAGCAAACCGTCCCGTCACAGAATACGAAGAGGCGCCAGCTCTTGATCCCCGCGAGATGCGTAGCGGTCAGATGAGTGACTCAGAAGTAATCTTAGGGATACATACGAGCTTTCCACCCTAGTTATTTCCCTCACAAACCGCCTCCACGGGGCTTGAGGGAGCTATCGGTCACATGCCAGTCAGAGGGGGGAGGAAGGCAGAGGAAGGGGAAAGAGATGAGGGAGGAGGCAGAGGAAACTTCACTGTTGGCGAGGGAGATAAGGAGATAGGGATGTGATATATGGTTCTCGTGAGACACTCCTAGTTTCTTCGTCTTACACACACACACACACATCTCACATTTCCTTCACTCCTCCACCAAGTTTTTGAACATTCAAATTCATATAATGCTGAATTTATGCATCCTTACGACCTTGAAAACACATTTCTCGTGCAAAGAATTCCCGGCAAATTCGGATCTAAGGAGGAGGAGGAGGAGGAGGAGGAGGAGGAGGAGGAGGAGGAGGAGGAGGAGGAGGAGGAGGAGGAGGAGGAGGAGGAGGAGGAGGAGGAGAAGGAGAAGCAAGAAGGAAACGAAAAGGAAAAGGAAAAAGAGAAGGAGAAGGAGAAGAGGTAGTAGGAGGAGGAGGAGGAGGAGGAGGAGGAGGAGGAGGAGGAGGAGGAGGAGGAGGAGGAGGAGGAGGAGGAGGAGGAGGAGGAGGAGGAATAAGCTCGTCCTCACCTCGGAAAGCTCAGGAGACCCAGACAGGGAAAAGCTTTTAAAAGATGGACGAGCTGGAATAAGAAGAGCATGAGGAAGGAAATGAGACGGCGACTCCTGTGCCACTCGAGCGCCACACACCTCCTTACTGGTGTCACGGAGAGAGAGAGAGAGAGAGAGAGAGAGAGAGAGAGAGAGAGAGAGAGAGAGAGAGAGAGAGAGAGAGAGAGAGAGAGAGAGAGAGAGAGAGAGAGAGAGAGAGAGAGAGAGAGAGAGAGAGAATAGTAAGTTCATTAACGGAAAAAAATACAGCACGTCGTTTTTCGGGCTTAATTCATCTCCGTTTCTTTCTTTTTACATTTTTACACACACACACACACACACACACACACACACACACACACACACACACACACACACACACACACACACACACACTGACGATAAAAGAAAGCACACCAATCACCACCATTACTAAGTTCGTGACTGACGGAACGTTAAGAAATGAAGAATGGAAATGAAAACAGGGCAAACTTGAAACAACGACAATAATTTGGACATCGCACTGTTACCATCACCACCATCACTGCCCCACTACCACCACCACCACCACTCTCTATATGCAAGCCATTCCTCCTCTTTCTTCATCCCTCCTCCCTGTCCTCGTCACCACGGCAAGCAGCCACCAGCCTAGTAGACTTGACAAACTTACTTGCATCGCGGTCTCTATCCTTACCTCCCTCTCCCTCTCCCTCTCTCTCTCTCTCTCTCTCTCTCTCTCTCTCTCTCTCTCTCTCTCTCTCTCTTCCGTCTCTTCTTCCTTTACTTCATTATTGTTTTCCTCCTTCACTGCTTCCTTCTATAATTGTCACTTTCCATCTTACACTCCTTCCTTACTTCATT
>NC_087156.1:31996996-32034496 GCF_035594125.1 Scylla paramamosain | reverse complement strand
CAGAGGGAGGGAATCGACTTCTGACAAAGACTATAGGTATGCATATGAATGTACGAGTATTTATATATGTATGTATTAAAATCTCTCATACATTCTCATCAGATTAAAGGATTTCAGATGCCGAGAAAATTCTAAATATAAAAGGGAAAACACGTATGTGATGTTTATCTGTCCATCTGTAATATATATATACGCAACCAAGTATTTCACAAAACCGCTTATTTTATCATGTAACTGAGCTGCTTAAAGCCACTGATGTCTTTATGGACGATGGTGAAAGTGACAACCCTACTGATGGCGACTGTGGCAAGAGGTCTGGTCCGCCTCTCCTTACTAACATCACCCTCACCACTCCCTTACTGCCCTACCACAAGCACGTTCTCCAATATAAGTAACACCATTCCTTCTCTCTTTTCCTCCACTTTCCCCCCTGGCATAACAGCCCATCCCAGCACTTCCCCCGGCACGTCCAGGCCTTCCCTCCCCGCCATAACACGTTCCGGCGAGCAATTACCACGGTGGGAACTGCTCTAATATTGGCTGCAGGTCACCCAACTAGAGTCCTCCGTCTGTGCTCCCTCCTGCTGGCTTTTTCGTCTCTCTCTCTCTCTCTCTCTCTCTCTCTCTCTCTCTCTCTCTCTCTCTCTCTCTCTCTCTCTCTCTCTCCAAACAGGGTCCAGTGTGTCCCTCGCAGCGTTTCCAGGACTCAGGTGCGCGGGGGAAGCTTACAAAACCGCGCTATTCAGACACAATAAAAAACAGGACGTTCTTAATGGAATTACGTATTGCTTATTCTCACAGGCAAAAACGATGAATACACTAAAAATGTCATAATCATCTAAATGTACGAGCGAGCCTGGAAACAATACCTGCCGATCTCCTTCCTGCAGAGCCTGTCTAGTTAATCAGGCCCTAATCCCTAGAATCAGTGTAACGTCTTTTAACTCACTAAAATTTTATATAATAACCTAGAATTCCAAGAGCATTTTTGACCCAGGATTTTTCTAGATATAATATATAACTCACTGATTTTTAAGGTAGGATATAAAACAAAAAAATGCTTCGTAAAATCATGTATCTTCGCTCAAATAAAAAAATGTAAAAATATTCAATGGATTAAAATTGTAGGGTACACTGTGATATTGACAACTATCCTCACTCTACATATTTTCTGTATGGTGATAAAAGGCCGCCATATTTTTGCGTACAGGGGAAAAGCCAGTGCAGCCGCTTACGAGTACCACTTGCAGCCACGGGAAAAACCAACCTTTTCTCTAAGTGTGTGTTACTAGATCCGTCAACACATACTCTTGTTTAGCCCACCGGAGCTTGCTGGCTGTGGCTGAAACTGCTGCTTCCCCCACACACACCTGCTCCTCCTCCTCTTCCCCCACCTCCTCCCCCACCATTACGCAGCCTCCTACAGCCACAGGAGCGCGCGGAGGGAGGCAACAAAGGCACACACAACAGTTATCATTGCCGCAAGGAGTACAACCCACTCATGAATAATTAACTGAGTAAGTAGCACTAATTTTGGCTCACCCACTACCAGCCTGCACACTGACGGCTGGGAATTGCCTTAAAGCTGCACTACCTCTGCCCCTTTGTCCCGCGAAGACACGCCAAGGGGAAGAGCAGTGGCTTTAATCCGAGAGGACTGATAGTTGTTGGCTTGTGGGACGGAGGAGGGCGGGGACGCGCGGCCCAGAATCAGGTGGTCAAACAACAACAAGTTTTCGAGGGAATTGCTGGTACCGAGAAAACTGACGGCGGGAGGAGGGAGGAGGATGATAGCGCAAGAAGAGGACGCTCGACAAGGAGGAAAATGTGCGAGGAAACAGAGAGGAAATGAGAGGAGAAAAAACGAGAAAGTAAAGCAAGAGGAAGGAGAGGAGAGGAGAAGGAAAAGGAGAAAGGAAACAAGAGAGGAAGGTGAAGAGAGGGGAAGATAAAAGGAAACGGGGAGGAAGATGAAGAGAAGGAAAGATAACAATATGTAATAAAATTTTACTTTGTCTTGTCTTTGGCCCCAAACCATAATTTTCTTGTTATTTTCATCTAAACAAAATAGATAAAAGTTATTTTGATCCTAAACTTTTCTTTTTTTGTGGTTAGAGCAATGAATTTGCAGTTTTTGCCTTATTTCATTATAGTATGAGTTACTAATAGTATTCATGTCAGGTAAAGACCTTTGCAAAATCTCAGTTGCTTATCTAATTGCTTTCGAAATGTTGTAAATAAGTTAAAACAATGAAAGAAAGAATATAAAGTGTTCTAAAGATTTTTTTAATTCTAATAAGATCATTCTTGAACTGACCAGATCTAGCAAGAACTTTCTCATATTTAGAAGAGTTTGCTTACAATTCAGAAATCTTCTCAAATCTTCCAGAATGTTCTACCAGACGCTTTTAAAAGTTTCTATAACATTTTAGAACATTCTATTCAATGTAAACATTTCTTGAATATTCTAGAACTTTCTAGAATACAGTAGAAATATGTAGAAGTATCAAGAATTTTCTAAAATGATTCAGAATATTCTAAAGTAGGTTCAAGAATATTCTAGAAAGATTGAGAACATTCTGGAACACATTCTAGAAAGACTAAGAATATTCTGGAGTACTGCTTGACAATATAAATGTAGGGGCTTGCAGACCACCTATCAGTTTTGCTTTGGCTGGCTGAGAAGACACATCACAAGAGGTGAAATGGCATCAAGAGGCTACAGTCATTCTCCAGATGTATTCTGCTACATATGTGGTCAATTCATCAAGACAAGAGCAAAGAAATTCTCTGTGACAGCATCTAGAAAAATGTGTGAAGCTTACAAAGCATATTTTGCTGTGGCATTTGGGGACCAAGACAAGACCTGGGCACCTCATTTTTGCTTGTGAGCATTGTAAGAGAACGCTAGAAGGTAAAATAGCTGTTAGTTTTTCAAGAGTAAGATCCAATTAAGAACTAAGAATAAAAATAAAATAAGTTTAACAGAAGCTCACTGTTGTTTTTTTACAGGATGGTATAGAGAGGAAAATAGAGCCATGAAATTTGCCATTCCTAGAATATGGCGTGAACCTACTGATCACTCAACTGACTTTTTTTTTTTTGCATGGTGGATCCTTCCAAAGGCTATGCTACTGCAATGATGTATCAGGCTTATTTGATGCTATTGGAATTGCTTGCAATGCAGATGAATGGAGACTCTTCATTGACAACTCCAAAGTCTGAAAGCAGTACTTCTGCACAATGGAAACAAGTATCATCTCTGCCTCTTGTTCATTCTGTGCATCTTAAGGAGGACTACACCAGTGTAAAGCTTCTACTGGAAACTTTGAACTACAAGAAGTATGACTGGGAAGTTATTGGAGACTTCAAGATGGTGGCTTTCTTGATGAGACTGCAAGGAGGTTTAACCAAGAGTCCCTGTTTTCTTTGCCTTTGGGACAGTAGAGACAGAACAGCACATTACCAAAGAAAGCACTGGCCTCCAAGGACTGACACTACAGTGGGAGCACACAGTATCAAACATGAGCCATTGGTGAATCCTCAAAGGGTTTTCTCTACCACACATCAAACTAGGTCTCTTGAAACAGTTTGTTACAGCTCTTGACAAGGAGTCTGCTGCCTTCAGATATTTTCAAGACTTCTTTCCTAAGCTTTCAGAGGCAAAGGTGAAAGCTGGTATCTTCATTGGACTACAGGTAAGGGAAATTATGGAGTGCTCAGAATTTCTACGGAAGCTCACAGAAAAGGAGGAAAAAGCTTGGGAGTGTTTCATTGCTTTCTTGGCAAAAACGAGGCTAATAACTCTATGGAACTCGTTGAAGCTTTAGTGAAAAGCTATAGTGAGATGGGTTGCAGAATGTCCTTGAAGGTGATTATCCTAGATGTTCACCTCGACAACTTCAAGAAGAATATGGGAGCATATTCAGAGGAAGAAGGGGAGCGCTTCCACCAAGGTATAATGAGCTTTGAACAGATATCAGGTATCCTTCATTTGGGGGCTCACACATGAAAGTGATTTGTTATATTCACGCAAATCAAGAAAAACTGTTCATTTTTAATCCTAAAAATTAGTTTCAGATGTTTTAAAATAATTTTTTGTCATTTGAATTTTTTTTTTTTTTTTTTTTTTGTCCAAAAATGGTGAAAATGGGAAATTTAGCAATTTGGAGCTAAAAATCATTCTAAAGCCACAAAAGCAAAGTTTCACAGGAATAATGGACATTTTCTATAGTTTTGTAATGAAAAGAGATGGAAAATAATACTTGCTTGTCAAAGACAAAAATCGTGTTGCATATTACAATAGGAAACAGGGAGGAAGTGAGAGGAGGAGGAAAAACGAGAGACGAGAGGAAATGGAAAGAGAGGAGAGAAAAAGGGAAAGGAGAAAGGAAATTAAAAAGAAGGATAGGAGAGAAGGAAAAAAGGGAAAGAAAACACAGAAAAAGCAAGACAAAGAGGAAAAACAGGAAAGAAAAGTAAGAGAAATGAGAGGAGGGAAGGAAAAGGAGAAAGAAAACGGAGAGGTAAGTGAAGAGCAGAAAGGATAAAAGGAAACTGGGAGAAAGGCGAAAAAAACGATATGATAAAGGAAGCAGAGAGGAAAATTAAGCAAAAGGATAAAATGAAACATACCTGAAGGACTGGAGAGTTACGGTAAAAAAATAAGTAGAGATGAGGGATAAGTGAGAAGAGAGATGAGAAATGGGAGAAAGAGAAAGGGGAAGGAGAAAGGAGAAGAGAAGTCCCATGGCAGTTCCATTATGAGCTACAGCCATTACCTTCTTGTTGGCTGAGACCCGAGTGCCTGGGGAGGGTAATTGCTTCGTGGTGTGTGTGTGTGTGTGTGTGTGTGTGTGTGTGTGTGTGTGTGTGTGTGTGTGTGTGTGTGTGTGTGTGTGTGTGTGTGTGTGTGTGTGTGTGTGTGTGTGTGTGTGTGTGTGGGTGTGTGTGTGTGTGTGTGTGTGTGTATGTGTGTGAGTGGGTGTGTGTGGGTGTGTGTATATGTGTGGCACAAAGTAAGTATGAAAGGTAAATGAAGGAACGAGAAACAAGTAAGACATAATGAAAGACAAGAAAGAGAGAGAGAGAGAGAGAGAGGAGAGAGAGAGAGAGAGAGAGAGAGAGAGAGAGAGAGAGAGAGAGAGAGAGAGAGAGAGAGAGAGAGAGAGAGAGAGAGAGAAAGAAAAGGTAAATAGATAAAAAGGACAGAAGAAAAGGAAATAAAAGCAAAAGAATGATATGCCCCAGAACTTACTACTACTACTACTACTACTACTACTACTACTACTACTACTACTACTACTGTTGCTACTACTACTACTACCACCATCATCACAACCATAAACATCACTATTACTGTATCTCAAAATCACCCTGGCGACAGTTTCTTGAGTTCTATCCCTTCCCCTCAGAAAATAACTTTGAGGAGGCAGCAGGTACAAACTCAGGTGTGCGTCAGGTGTGTGTTCTCCGCCATCAGGAAGGTACTGTGCTCCAGGCGTGTGTGTCGCAGGAATGAGCCAGGAATGTCATCTCCATACCTTGGTTCTCCGGCAACTCTTCCTTCTCATTATTACACGTCATGCTTCTAATTCGTCTCCTTGTTATCTTCTGCTTATTCTCTCGTTCTCTTCTCTTCTTTCTTCGATTTCTACTGTTTCATTGTATTTTTTTTCCCTCGAAGTCTGTCTGTCAGTTTATCTACCTTTCTTGTTTTGTTTTTTTTATTGTTCTTGTTGTTGTTGTTCTCCCTTTTCTTTTCTTCTTCTTCTTCTACCTTTTTCTTTCCCTTATTATCCTCTACTCCTTTCTCTTTTATCTTATTCCTTTCTTCTTTCTTTCTTCTCCATCTTTTGCTTCAGTTCTGCTTCTTTTTTTTCTGTCCTCCTTGAATTTCTGCTTTTTCATAACCTTTTATCTTTGATCCATCTCCATTTCCTCGCGTCAGCATTCTTCTTCTCCCTACTCGTCATTCTCTTTCTTCATCTCTTTCCCGTCCTGCTTCCCTTCTTCCTCCGTCTGTCCGTTTCCTTCACAGATATTCCTTTTCTTCTTCATTTTCTCATCTTTCACCTTTCATCGTCTTCCTATCCATCCCTCAGGCTCGTCCTCCTCCACCTTTTATCCCTCTACACTTCTTCCTCCTACTCCATCCCCATACTTCCTCTCACGCTGAATCCCTCCTGCTGCTCCTCCTCCTCATCCTCCTCCTCCTTTTTCGCCTGTATCCGATTCTAAGAATTTCACTTAGATTTCGAGGGCAAACAAGAAAAAAGGGAAACTGTAAGCTACTCTTTACATACTCATATTTGCGACAACTGATAACTTACCCCGTGAATAGAAGTGAGATGTAATACCTATATATATATATATATATATATATATATATATGATAAAAATGATCATAAAGGATAAAGAGATTAGGTTCTTAGAAGGACCCACAATATGGATTAAGAGGTACAAGATCACCGCTAATGTACTTGTAGAATTTTATTTATTTTTCTTTTTTTTTCGATTACTATCATAAACATGGTGACAATACATACATCGTTTGATGTAATTTATCTACACCTTTAGAAAGAATATGACAAAAAATTACTGAGTGAATTTCTGACTTGCTCATGGTGTCATTGTCAATATTCACAGGCGGCTGGACGAATGCCTCACATGACACAGCGCTAGTTAACCGTCTTGTGATGTATCAAAAAATCGGTACTTGTCCTTTTCCTTTTTTTTTTTTTTTTTTTTTTCAATGGCATCAACAATAACCTCACCAGCAAAATTGCGAAGTTTGCAGACGGCACAAAAAAATCAGGCAAAATCCTTGGAATGATTACTGCAAGCCATCTTAAGCCAAACCACCGACACACGCAAGTGGAAAATCAGCTAATCACTTATTTTAAAGAATTTAATGGTTTAATTGCACTGTAAAGGTTTGGAATAGTCTTCTTTCTTACAATGTAGACAAAAAAGCTACTCATACATTTAAAAGTAAGTTGCATCTTGATATCAATCCAAAATCTTTTTTCACTCACAGGGAAAATTCAAACATTACTATACAATCATGAATATCACTGAGCAATAGAATATATAAGTATTACTTTTCTCCCCATTGTTTACACACACACACACACACACACACACATATATATATATATATATATATATATATATATATATATATATATATATATATATATATATATATATATATATATATATATATATATATATATATATATATATATATATATATATATATATATATATATATATATATTATTCTTTTTATTTATTTATTTATTTTTTTCGGGAGAAATCTTACGTGAGCCTTATAAGGTAGTCTTTTTCTTTGTAGGTACATTTCATAGCGTAGTCCTGTAAATCTCGCAAACATCCTCATTAGGATTGTCCTGCTGCTCTTTGCTTTTCCCTTTATATTTCTTCTATTGTATTCCTCCTTCAAGTCTTCCTCATCACCATACACCCTGGTCCGCCACTCTGTAACCACTGCACCACCACAGCCTGATCTGCCTCACAAATGGAGACTCCAGACTTGATATTCAGTGCAGCCATACAGTTATTTCCGCCTTGGGGCGGTGCCAAGGAGACATTTTCAGTTGTTTTTGGTTTACTCTCGTACGTACTAAGACGACGCGTGCACGCCGGGGTTGACAGTCACGTCAGCACTTACGTGTACGAACACACGCACCAAAACTAACTCTCTCTCTCTCTCTCTCTCTCTCTCTCTCTCTCCTCTCTCTCTCTCTCTCTCTCTCTCTCTCTTCACACCACACACACACACACACACACACACACACACACACACACACACACACACACAGCTCCCTAATTCAATGGTGACATCTTTAATATCTGGCAGGCTGAGATTATTTCCCACACATCATGGTTAAGTTTTTCCACTGGGTGAGCAGCTACTCTCCCCACCCCCAGGGACAGAGGACAAGGTCTGTGGCGTGTGGAAGGTTCCGGCCTTGCCCAGAGATCGGACTATATGAGGCTTAAGTTCGCTTCAGAAGGATAGAGCACGGGATCAGGAATCCGGTGCGTGATCTTCAAGACCATGAGTGAATTAGACAAGCACACACACACACACACCACACACACACACACACACACACACACACACACACACACACACACACACACACACACAGCTGGAGATAACGTCTTACAAGAAACACAACAAGATGATGATAATGATGACGATGGTGGTGGTAGTGGCTGTGGTTGTTGTTGCTGTCGTCGTCGTTGTCGTTGTCGTTGTTGTTATTGTTGTTGTTGTTGTTGTTGTTGTTGTTGTTGGTAATGGTGGTGGTTATGAAGTAAGGACAGTAAGGCAAGCAGGAAGACAAAGAGGATAAAGGGAAGAAAGACGACGATAATGGTAATGTAATGGATGTAATATACAAAAGTGATTAACTTTAAAAAACGTATTCCTCACATTCTCACTCCAAGGCTTGTACCAAAATAACTTCAAGCAACTTACCTATGTCTAAGAAGCTTACGGTTAATTTCCTTGCAGCCCGTAAAGGAAGTGGAGATTTAGGGGTGAAAAGCCTGGATAAGTTTTCCGGAACGCTGACGGAGCGACGACGAAGCGGCGACATTTAGCGTAAACACGGATACATAAAAACTGTGACTTTATTCAGAAGCACTTTGCTCTCTCACCACGATTAATTTTCCAAGGCCCATAGAGATGATTAGGCAGATTCTCAAGACTGTTTATTCTCTTAGTAATGTAAAAAATTTGTTAATCTGTCAATAGAACCGTAAAAAGGCAGCCTTCAAAACCCTTTGCAGCTTCAACTAGAGCCTTTTGAAAGCAATGGAGATGCGATACAGAAGTATTTCAGAATATAGACCTCTACGCCAAAGAAACCAGTGCACATCACTACCGAGTTGTTTTCAAGTGAGGCGATGTCTTCTGAATGTGCCTACGAAAAGAGAACAGGAGTGTGTGAATCGTCCTTGCATCACGGTTACCAAGTTGAATACATCATGCTAGCAGATACAGCTAGCTTTGGATGGCGTCGTGAATACGTATAGAAATGCATAAATCATGGCGAGTTTTTGGTGTCTGAAGGTCATGTTTTTGTGCCAGCAATGAACAGCGGCAGGGAGTAGAAAAAAGTACATCAAGGCAAGTTACATCTACATACCAAAAGGACAAAAAAAAAAAAAAAAAAGTCCAAAAGAGAGTGAAACATTTTTTTTTAACTTCTCTGCTTGTCTGGGAGGAAATGAAAGTGATATAGATTCAGCGAATGTTCTTCGTGCTTCGTTTGCATTCACGCGGAATCATGGGGCTGTCCTGACCACTCCCCACTGCGCAGAATCGAGCCAGTTACTCAAGATGCTAATGTAAGGCTGATCAGAACCGTGTTTCTTTTCTCTTTTTTTTTTATTATCAGAGTATGCGAGGTGGTGATGAAGTGTTTTGATAGAAGTGATTGGCAATCAGGTGAGTGATGAGTGCGTGAAGCTGCTGGACGCTCGCCGTGAGTGCAGCACTGGGTGATGAATGCTGGGTGGCGAGTGCTGGGTTTTGCAGATCAGTGAATTGGATACTGTAGTGCTGGTGAATGTGCTGTGTGTGTGTGTGTGTGTGTGTGTGTGTGTGTGTGTGTGTGTGTGTGTGTGTGTGTGTGTGTGTGTGTGTGTGTGTGTGTGTGTGTGTGTGTGTGTGGGTGTGTGTGTGTCCTTCCATTCCCTGTTACAACACTGCACTGCTCGGATTGGGTGGAAACCCATTTTTAAAAGTTGTGGAACAAGGACAAGGACTCACTGTTTCCACACTCAAGCACCCTCTCCTTGATCTTCAGTGTGTTGGGGAATAAGAATCCTTTACCCTGTGGCATCCTGATTATCATAGTTCATCCTATCAATGCTTATCCTTCGCTATTATCTTGAGAATGAGACTGGGAACTAATGCTTCTTACAGAAACTCAAAACAAAGCCTACGAATCCGAAGCAAAAGGTGTCGACGAAAAGAGAGCTGACGTTTTCTAATGTAACAGCCAGAAATTATAATCAGGCAGTGCGGTAAAAAAACATGAGGTTTTCAGTTTGCTATGCTGTAAGTGAAAAAAATTGTCAGTTGCGTAAATGCCGGAACAGTGAAGGCATTTCACAGGCAACACAAGTCGAACAGCAGGCATGTGTTTATTTGTGAAATTTATATATGGCGATGGAATTTCCTTAGTGCTGTGATCTTCACCTTCCCACGTCAGTGAAGGAGTAATGAGGCTCACACGTGGATGCCAAGGCAGAGGCAATACCCAAGTAGGGAAGGGTAAACACCATTCTCCCGCCACACACACACACACACACACACACACACACACACACACACACACACACACACACACACAGAGAGAGAGAGAGAGACACACACACATATGAGAGAGAGAGAGAGAGAGAGAGAGAGAGAGAGAGAGAGAGAGAGAGAGAGAGAGAGAGAGAGAGAGAGAGAGAGAGAGAGAGAGAGAGAGAGAGAGAGAGAGAGAGATTCCTCTTATGTTGAACAAGGGTTTCCATGAAGTTTCATTGGTGGTTACTGAACACTCAGTGATGATGGGGTCCCTTTGAGAAGTCATCTCTCTTCTCATGTGCTGTAAAAACGTCAAGAAATTCACGACAGAACAAGTGAACGTCATACACATATCCCCGCCATCTAGGTGTGATGCGTGTTATGATAATGATAAGAATCTTGTATCAGTAAGCCTTTGAACTAGTTTGGCTATTGCACCATCACTGATAAAATTTACACATTTTAATGACAGTTACTTAATGAAGCAGCTCGAGCGTATTCCTGAAAGATCTGGCATGGCCTGGTGACGCGCAGCGCACCTAAGCCACGTCAAGAGTTTCCAGAAAGGAATACTGATATTAACATCAGTCCCTATTTGGTATTACACAACCATGACAGTGCACCGCTGATAATCCTTTTGAGTACCCTTAGTAATGCATGTACCTCAATCTGGGAGCTCTTCTTCTAACAGCAGTACCACTGGATACTCGCAGGTGTGGTTCTTGGCGAAAGAGGGTGGTGGGTCGGAATGGCCATGGGTGTTTGAAAAGCACAAAACGATCTGAACTAGGTTTAACCCTTCCTCGTTGCGAAGGGAGCATGGTGAGTTAAGCGAGAGGCCGGCAGGTTTACGATGGCTTCAGAGAAAAAATTACAAGAAAATTGTATAGCATAGTCCAGGATATTGCCTACACTGTTTGCTATGCTTTACTGATACAGTGTTCAGCTACTTGTCTTGGCTTGGCTTGCTGTTCAGGACATGAGCAGAAAGCAGGGGGAAAACAGTGGCACTCCATTAATTAAACTATCATCGTGCAGTGCCGTAGGTGTCAGACTGTTGTTACGTGGATATTCGCGTGGATATCGCAAAGGGGAACATCAGATTCACATATAAAGACTAGTTTAGCGTCGCCCCCTGGAAACACAGCAATTTATTTACAATAAAAGACAAGATTCATGTTGAGCCCTTCCCTCCTCTCCTAAAACGGCACTTAACTCAGACATGTCAGTGAATATCTTGATAGAACAGACTACTGTTTACAGTCCCTTTTAATTCATCTCCGGGTGCATATGATTAGTGTCCATCCGCTGCTAGACCATCCTTAGGTGAGAGCAGAGTAACATACCGTGCTCATTTCTACTGTACTTATAATTTCTTCCTCAATCGTCCATGTTCAGATCTGGTAAGAATCTATTAACTGTCAGGTTTCGAAAGGAGGGGATCTAAGGTTGATAGGAAAATTTTAAATATATTGGAAGCGAGTGCAGCAGGTTACTCAACTTCTGATATGACAACACCTCATGGCGTTGTCTCACATTCCACTGTCTTTGTATATTACATGATTTATTCTGTCTTACCATGAATATTTTATCGGGCACAGCACTCCAGTCCTTTGTCAACAATAAGAAAAAAAAAAAAGGAAACTGACCTTTACATATTGAATAAAAGGAAACAAAATATTGCTAAACGAAACATATCCATTAGAAAATTCTGAGAAGTCACGTCTGGTTAATAATTCCCGAGATGTTTAGGTTTTTCCCCTTAACCCTTGTCTCAGGCGGTGTATGACTGAGAGAAAAGAAAAAGCAGACTGAACATTGCGAGGTTTTGCTCTTATCTGTTATTTACACGGCGAAAATAAAGTCCGGTGATGAATACGTTTACTTTAGTTGTTAAAATGGTGTTATATCATTCCAGGTCTAGCTCCTCTCTCTCTCACGTTTTCTATGTATTCCACAACCTCATTTAGCTCTCCCTGTTAAGTTGCATTTTACACGGCACTTTTATTAAAGCCTACTGTCTAGAATCCCATTAAATGCCTTTGCTGGACGACACAAAAGCATAACTCCTCTTTAAAAGTTTTCATGTAAATTCATGTGCATTTCCTTTTAGCAATGTTGGCATGAAGAAGGATGACAAAAAATGTGTTAAACTACAATACACAAAGACATGAATATGCTCTCTCTCTCTCTCTCTCTCTCTCTCTCTCTCTCTCTCTCTCTCTCTCTCTCTCTCTCTCTCTCTCTCTCTCTCTCTCTCTCTCTCTCTCTACATTCTTTTCATTCCCTTAACTCCCTCGTCCCATTCACCTGCAGAGGCATGGACAACTATTGGAGCAGCCTGCCTCATTAGTATCCAATAAGGGAGGCACAACACAGCTCAGGAGGAGGGAGAGCAAGGGAAGGCTGGAGAGGCGGCAGACGGCATCAAGAGTCTCCTCGATACACCCCAAGCCTCCTTAATTAAGTACACGTCTTGGTTACGGTTCACCGGCGTCGCAGCGTATGGCGTATCGCTGCATCGCTGTTGTGTATTTGCTGTTTGTATGTATGTTTGTTGGTTCATTTCAAGGTTGATTTGTGTTGAGGATGTTTTCAGTTATACTTACGGATTTTTTTTTCTTTTTATGTAGGAAGGACACTGGCCAAGGGCAACAAAAATCCAATAAAAAAAATGGCCACTGAAATGCCAGTCCCACAAAAGGGTCAAAGCAGTAGTCAAAAATTGATGAATAAGTGTCTTGAAACCTCCCTCTTGAAGGAATTCAACTCATAGGAAGGTGGAAATACAGAAACAGGAAGGGAGTTCAGAGTTTACCAGAGAAAGGGATGAATGATTAGGAATACTGGTTAACTCTTGCGTTAGAGAGGTGGACAGAATAGCGATGAGAGAAAGAAGAAAATCTTGTGCAGCGAGGCCGCGGAAGGAGGGGAGGCATGCAGTTAGCAAGATCAGAAGAGCAGTTAGCATGAAAATAGCGGTAGAAGACAGCTAGAGATGCAATATTGCGGCGGTGAGAGAGGCTGAAGACAGTCAATTAGAGGAGAGGAGTTGATGAGACGAAAAACTTTTGTTTCTCGCAGGTGTGTGTGTGTGTGTGTGTGTGTGTGTGTGTGTGTGTGTGTGTGTGTGTGTGTGTGTGTGTGTGTGTGTGTGTGTGTGTGTGTGTGTGTGTGTGTGTGTGTGTGTGTGTGTGCAAGTGTGTGCGTCTGGTGTGTGTGTGTGTGTGTGTGTGTCTGGTTGAGTGTCACTTTCGGACGCTAACAAGCACCACCGTTTCACATTAATTATCAAATTACACTTCACTTTTACCACTTATCCTTAGTTACATAGTTTCCACGGCACACCCTGCAATTAGCAATGAAAACTGTCTGTGACCTGCGGCTGGCATGCTCGTTGTGGTCACCAGCAGCATGGTTATGAAGATGGTCGTACGAAAGAGAAGCATACCAGTGTTGTTGGAAATATTAAAGAATTCTTACCAGAGACTACAGAACTCAGCGAATAGTAAGATATATTGATGTAACGTTACTGTGCAATAAAACTGTATTAGTAACTGTTATTAATGATAGCATAGCAATAACAAAATTATAAGAAAATACAGTTCTCATACAAGAACGTGATTCCTTATTAACTTGAAAACGTCACCTGAGTGCTCACATTAGCTGTCATTTTCTTAATTTTTATCTTTCTTGAGAAGCGTGCAATGTAAGTTGCTGTTTCCTCTCTGCTGGTTTCTCATAAAGCACAATGTTCCCGCGTACCGAGGCAGCCGTGCTGTTTTTATGTCTCTTAATTAAAACTTGCAGAAGCGTAGTAGTTTCCTCGCTTGCAGATTCCTAGACCATTCTGATTACGATTTGAAAAAGTATTGCTTGGGAAAAATAGCACGTGATCGCCTTCCCTAACCATGACCAGTAGCAGGCTGCCAGTATTTTCACTTCGCACTTCAGAAGACCACGAGGATTTCCATTTAACATTTTTATTGAGGAGCATTTTTCCATAACACTTTGCAAGCTTACAAGTATTTCCCTTTAACGCTTCCACTCCACGGGCAACGAGTATTTCCATTTAACGGTTCATATTCTACCCAGCTACAAGAATTTTCGTTGTGCACTTTTTTCTCACAAGCTTCAAATTAATTTCCAGCCCACCTTACAAGAAGCTCAAACTAAAATTATATAGCGGGTTAATATATATAGCACGGAAAACAGCGTAATATGCTCTGGTAAACACGAGTAAGAACATGACTATCAATAATGCTGTGTTTCCACCGGTGTGCCGCACCCGCCAGAATTTAAAAAAAAAAAATTTGCATTCCCATATGAACAATTTTCAAAGACCATGAAGATGATCTGTCAAGTTTTCAGGATTCTTATTAAAACTACCACTGGTCTTACGAAACACCCTTGAAAACCCAACAAGTTTCCCTAGCGCCAGCTAAAAGAATAGTCTATAAAAGATGTCGAAGGGTTTGAGAACGTGATTCTTAAACTAGGTTTATGGGCGAAAGTATAACTATTATTATTTTATTATTATCATTTTATTTTATTTTATTTATTTATTTATTTATTTTTTTTTTATGCAGGAGGGGCACCGGTAAAGGACAACATAACTGTAATAAAAAAGAAAAAAGCCCCATTGAGGTGCTGGTCCCGAACACAGTCAAAAGCAGTAGTCAAAAATTACAGGATAAGTGTCTTGAAACTTCCCTCTTGAAAGAGTTCAAGTAACAGGAAGAAGGAAATACAAAAGCAGGAAGGGAGTTCCAGATATTACCAGAGAAAGGGATGAATTATTAAGAATACTGGTTAACTCTTGCATTATAGAGGTGGACAGAATAGGGGTGAGAGAAAGAAGTAAATCTTGTGCAGCGAGGCCGCGGGAGGAGGGGAGGCATGCAGTTAGCAAGATCAGAAGAGCAGTTAGCATGAAAATAACGGTAGAAGATAGCAAGAGATGCAACATTGCGGCAAAGAGAAAGAGGCTGAAGACAGTCAGTTAGAGGTGAGGAGTTGATAAGACGAAAAGTTTTTTATTCCGTCCTGTCTAAAAAAGAAGCATACTCCATACATGGACAGATAAGGTCCCTGTGAAAAGTTACCAGCTGGGTGAGTGAAAAAAAAACTGGCGAAGACGACTCAGAACGCCTTACTTCATAAAAAATGTTTTAGTTAGAGATGAAATGTGAAGTTTCCAGTTTAGATTACAAGTAAAGGACAAACCGAAGATGTTCAATGTAGAAGAGAGGGACAGTTGAGTGTCAATGAAGAAGAGAGAATAGTGGTCTGGAAGGTTGTGTCGAGTTGATAGATGGAGGATGTGGGTTTTTGAGGTATTGAACAATACTAACATTTCTTTATTTTATTATTGGGAAGTAAGTATGGACCTACTGTTTATATAAACCGTAATCTAAATGTTTCCTTTCTCGCTCTCAGGTACAACAGGTGTCTCATATCTCTGATCCATATTTTTCTTATGATTCTCTCTCTCTCTCTCTCTCTCTCTCTCTCTCTCTCTCTCATCTCTCTCTCTCTCTCTCTCTCTCTCTCTCTCTCTCTCTCTCTCTCTCTCTCTTCTAGAGAGGCTCGCGCAACACACACACGTACACACACACACACACACACACACACACACACACACATACACACACACACACACACACACACACACACACACACACACACACACACACACACACACACACACACACACACACACACAGTTTGTCAGGATGTCCAAAGAGGGAAGGGATGCGAAGCCCAGACCAGCACTCAAGCTCTACGTGCCTAAGACGCAGCTCCCTCGGCGTGTAAACGATGATGATGTACAATGTTGATGTTCTTGTCTATCACCTACAAGGCTGGGATTTCATCACGCTAATGACGACTATGACTAGATTTTCACTGAGTGAGCAGTTACTGTCCTCCTTAAGATAGAGGACCGGTGGTCTGCTGGTCTGGTGTTAGGTTGGAGCTAATGACTTCCCCAGAATACCCCAGCACTGCTTGCTTGCTTGCTGGGAAGATGCTCCCATTCATTCCATTAGGAAGTGGTTAACCTGATGACCTAAGCGGCCCACAACTGTTTTTCGCCGACGCCACCACGACCACCACCATCCTGTGTCTCTTACATGTAGAGTATTTATTTTTCTTGATGCTTGAGATATTGTCTTCTCAGTGAGCGGCAATGGCTTGCGATAATAATGATGATAATGATGATGATGATGATGATGATGATGATGATGATGATGATGTTAAGGCGGAAAAGAATTAAGAAAAGGAGGAAGACATGGACAAAGATACTATAGAGAATGACGATGAGGAAGGAGACGTTCGTTGTGAATTAAGTAACTTTTAAATATGTATTCACTGACACACACACACACACACACACACACACACACACACACACACACACACACACACACACACACACACACACACACACACCGTAATCCTTGAATTAAAACAACTTTCAACAACTTACATATCTATAACAAGTTTACGTTAAAACTTCTCACACCGCCTAAGTGGACAGGAGATGGGGGAGGTAGGGCAGTTCTGCGGGGATGCAGGCGGCGGGGAGGGCAATAACAAAAAATGTAATTTAATGTGTCAAAGGAACCAATGGGGAATACGCAGTGATGTTCACTGGCTCCGTGTGGGATAAGGAAACGGGAGTGTGAGCCGTTCTGACGGTTAACTATAATTTAACAGAGATGATCACGCTGTGCAAGCAAACATTTACGTCGAACACTGAATTACGTCAAGAATACACAGACGCGTACAATAGCCTATCTACACAAAGTGTCGTCTTACTGTGGTCTGTTTTATTCACCATCCTGCATCATGACTTATTTCCTATCAAAACAGGTATATTGCAAATAAACTTTATTTGTTTTTCAAGACATCAACTGTACAAGTCAATAACGTTTTAAAAATCATACATCACCTACGTAGGCTGCGTCGAAACCTTTGACACGGTATTCATTCTTTCCTTTAATTGTGGTGGAAAACATTGCTAAGCTTTTCTTACTGACAAATATTCTATGATTATTCAGGAAACATCGAAAATCTGATAATGGAAAACAAATGTTTAAGGCGCAAAAGTCTTTCATATTACAAATGTAATAAATAAATGACGGCGTCATTAATTGCTACGTTGAGCTGTTGAGGCATGACAGGATGTTACTGTATTTCGTATTCTTATCACATTTTTAGCATTTCGTAAGTACTATGTTATTAATTCTCCAATTTCCAATGAACCACATCAATACGGACAGATACGGACTGGATTTGGTTTCACATTTATAATCGCATTTTTTTTTCGAAATTTATTGATATAACTATAATTTACACATGGAATATTGTACTATGTTATATCTTATAATATAATAAGGTAAATAACACACACACACACACACACACACACACACACACACACACACACACACACACACTGAAATGTATCGCCGCGATCAACAGCGAATGTCTCCGTCACCACAGTGCCAGTCCTGAACACTGTGACAACACTGTGTAGAGCTGACTGTAAAAACATCACGGCGAGTCTTGCTATCTCAGAGGCATGTTGTCTTGTCACCAGTAAAAAGAAAACAATAACAACAACAACAATAGCAACAACAACAACAACAACAACAACAACAACAACAACAACAACAACAACAACAATAATAATAATAATAATAATAATAATAATAATAATAATAATAATAATAATAATAATAATAATAATAATAATAATAATAACAATGACAAAAAAGGCAAATTTGGTCGAGATATCAAAACTAAATCTATCACAATGTTTGACGTGCGTGTCTGTTGCATCAGAAAACAAAAATCATCTTCGGATCAACTGGTGTTGCTCTGAATCTGTCAGGATCATTAGCGAGTTGATGGCAAAGGATAAGCGTCGATAGGATGAACAGCGATTGTCAGTATGTCACAGGATAAAGGATTCTTAATTCTCAGCACAATAACAAACGAGTAACTGCTGGAGAGTCGAGGCAGGGAGTCCTTACTCTCCCAGCCTGACCTTTATTCTTAAAAATGGGTTTCCAGCCAATCTGAGGTGCGCAGCGCTCCAGCAGGATAAGGAAGTAAAACGGCTAATGCATATTTGACACCACCACCCAATACACACAGGCCACTCTCAAATATTCAGCACACAAAACATTCACCACCATAACGGTATCCAATTCACTTATCTGTAACACCCAGCATTCAACACCCACTTCCGTATCAACCGCCCAGTAGTTGCAAGCATCCATCAGTCATTCACATGCCACTAACCACATCCTTCCATTAAAACAAGTAATCATCGCCTTGCATACATCGAAAAAAAAAAAAAAAAAAACATTAGCATCTTGAATGGGTAGCTGGATCCTACTCGGCAGTCACAGCTTCCTCGTGATTCCCTGGAACGAATGCAAACGAAGCACGAGCAACATTCGCTGAGCCTCTGTCACTGTCATTTCCTCCCAGAGAAGTTTTAAAAACAAGTCTAAAAACAAAAAAAATAAAGTTTTGAAATGATATAAAAATTAAAAACATCCTTGTACAATTCTTTCCGGGTCTTTTTGTTGACTGACCGTGGCCTGACCGTGGACGCTCAGAGTGAGATCGAAATTCTGCAATGTTCCCTATCCAAAACTCAGAAAAATCAACTTGGTTTTTTACTGGAATTCAGGGACGATGATTGCACTCAGGTGATGGAGGGAACTTTTTTTTTGTGTGTGTGTGTGTGTGTGAGAGAGAGAGAGAGAGAGAGAGAGAGAGAGAGAGAGAGAGAGAGAGAGAGAGAGAGAGAGAGAGAGAGAGAGAGAGAGAGAGAGAGAGAGAGAGAGAGAGAGAGAGAGAGAGAGAGAGAGAAATGGAAATCAAATGACTTTTCGCTAAGTGTCTCTTCATTCATCTCTCTCTCTCTCTCTCTCTCTCTCTCTCTCTCTCTCTCTCTCTCTCTCTCTCTCTCTCTCTCTCTCTCTCTCTCTCTCTCACGTACGGGGCTGCCTGGTGAAGCGAGTCCGGATGTTTTGTGGGGAAAGAGAGTGGGGGGAGATGCGGCAAGTGATGGTCCGGTAAGTGGGACTGACGAGGCATCTCCGCCTGAATCACTCTGTACCCTGGCCACTGGAAAGGTTTGGCTCCTTATCCCCCTCTTATTGCAATGGAGTGTGTTGATGGAGGATACTTTGGTTGTTATTATAAGGACATAAGAACATAAGGGAAGCTACGTGATTGTCTGTGTACGTACTTCCATTTAACATCCCCATCCATAAATTTGTGTGATCTTTTAGAGCTCCCTAATGACTTGGCACTAACAGCATGATCACTAAAGCCATTCCATTCATCTACTACTCTGTTTGAGAACTAAGTCATTCTTATTTTTTTTTTTATAATCTAGTAATGGTAAACATGGTGGTGGTGGTGGTGGTGGTGGTGGTCGTGATGGTGGATGATGATGATGCCCTGATTTTGTTAAGTTAACTAAAAATCTTCACTCGCTGAAAAATAAATGTTGGTGACAGTACCCAAAAATTTTTATAATAGTCGAGTTTGTACAGTTTTTTTTTTTTTTCTTTGTTAACATAACTTAATTTACTAGCTGGAGTCATGCTGTCGTAACGGACGTGATATGCCCGCGGCGCAGTCCGGACGCAACACTGCCTCGATAAACGTCAACATCCAAACAGTATCTCTCCGCATTTGTTTGAACTCAATCTGCAAAACACATCACCACCAAGCAAACAAGGTTTCCACCAATAAACGCACGCACACACACACACACACACACACACACACACACACACACACACACACACACACACACACACACACACACACACACTGGAATATTACCATTATTGAGACATCTCAGGAACAACGATAATTCTGTCGTCAAATAACATATTCTTAGACTGTAGGGTGCCAGAGATGCGGTAAGTAGAGGATTATATTGATTCAAGATAAAAGCTGTGGACAGAAAAGCTTCCTTACTCGTGAGAAGGAGACAAGCGGCTTCCTTCCACTCCTTCCTTCTGCCAGTCAATCGACGAGCACTGTGAAAGCACTGAAGTAAAATCGCAATATTGGAAATATCCCAGACGTCAATATCACTTACAATGCCGCCACCCAAGAGCAATGAATGGCTGAGACCACCACGTGCACACACAAGTATCGCTAACAGCACAAGATTTCCTTCGAGCATCTTAGTATTGATTTACAAATCTTCAAACCGTATATAACTGAAGGTTCTTCTGAAACAAGAAACAGTATTTATTACATGATTTAGAATCCTACTTACGACAAAAGATGATGGGAAAATTATTAGCTTGATCTGTGCTGGAAATATGACTTATGTCAAAAGAGACATCAATATTATGAAGGTCTTCCTCCTCGCCAGGCTTTTATCTTTTTTGTCACCTGCAAGACACCCAAGAGTGATTGGGAAGGATTTCCTTTCCCATTCCCCAAGGAGCCCTTGGCTACATCGCAGATCAATATTATATCCTAGACCAGTAGTGGTGGTTCTAAGGCTTTAGGAACCCACGCAGGATATTACATTCCGCTTCTACCATCCCAATCTTCTTTTCCCTCCACATAAAACAGCCAACACTTCCCTTATCTCTGGCAGTTGACTTTTCAGATTGTATTATTTATCCTACTATTAATTATCAAGTAATTCTCAGTGAAATTTGCATTCGTTAGAAACGCCGTTCTGACAGAGGTATCTAAATGGTAATCTAAATGGCTGCCCTGTGGCTCGCCCCTCCCTGCTAGCCAGACATAACAAGAAAGCAGCGTGTGGGCCGAGCCGATGTTCACACATTTGCTTTCCTATTGTAACGCAGACCATTGTCTTTCCCCACGCACGGTGTTCCCTGAGTGACAGCGTTATGGAAGGACAGACGCCTCTTGAATACAAAACAGTAGCACGGCACACATCCATTGTGCCAAATTATCGCAGCAGTAGCCACAGATGCAGTAAGCGCCGTTCCATTAGTGCTGAAATACTGCCAGCAGGACGCCCACGCATCCACGTATTAGCTGGGATGAAGCAGCCTAGTGCCTCCAGACGAAGGCACCCCGCACCAGTATTACATAATTATTATGGAAACTTCTGCAAGGCCGGTTAGGTGGTAGTGATGGTGATGGTGATAATGATAATAACAATAATAATAATGATAATAATAATAATAATAATAATAATAATAATAATAATAATAATAATAATAATAATAATAATAATAATAAAAGCTTTGAATGTTGTCATTGATCCACTTTTTCACGTTTACAAAAGAATACAACACATCCCATTAGATAACATACTCAGGCACGCGCCTCCCTCGCCACCAAGACTCGCCCCTGCAGGAAGAACACTTGGCACCACGAAAGTTTCAGACGGACGACACATCTTAGAGTGAGTACCTAACTTGCTCTTTGGAAATATGTTAAGTAAATGGAACGAGGGCGGGAGGTGGGCATGGAAGGGAGTGTGGAGCCTTTAATGTGAGTGGTGGAGAGAGAGAGAGAGAGAGAGAGAGAGAGAGAGAGAGAGAGAGAGAGAGAGAGAGAGAGAGAGAGAGAGAGAGAGAGAGAGAGAGAGAGAGAGAGAGAGAGAGAGAGAGAGAGAGAGAGAGAGAGAGGAGGAGGGAGAGAGAGAGAATAATATGAATGAAGCTTAATTAACGAGGCCTGAAAAGAAGAAAAAACATTTACGTATATATTCTTACCCTTATAAATTAAATCACCGATAAAATTGTAACTAGGTATATATATATAAAAAAAAAAAAAAAAAAAAAACAGAGAAATAAAATGCACGAAACCTGGACTCGCCTCTATAAAATACTTCGTCAAATATTTTTCAATTACATTTGATCTCCACAACCTGCGGCCACGCTAACACATTATAAAAGTCCCATTTTACAACAATTTGGAAAGGCCACGTCTCTCTCTCTCTCTCTCTCTCTCTCTCTCTCTCTCTCTCTCTCTCTCTCTCTCTCTCTCTCTCTCTCTCTCTCTCTCTCTCTCTCTCTCTCTCTCTCTCTCTCTCTCTCTCTCTCTCTCTCTCTCTCTCTCTCTCTCTCTCTCTCTGTCTCTGTCTCTCTCTCTCTATCTATCTATCTATCTATCTATCTATCTATCTATCTATCTATCTATCTATCTATCTATCTCTCTACTCGCACATTAATCAAGTTTAGAGGCGGACCACGTCGTAGGGTTCAGATGCGTATTTCTCTCTCTCTCTCTCTCTCTCTCTCTCTCTCTCTCTCTCTCTCTCTCTCTCTCTCTCTCTCGAGTTTTCATCACATAAAAATTCCAATTATGATATTTTCTACTTTCATTCTGTGTTTTGTGATAATTGAATTTCTTTTATATCCTTTCCCTTTCCTCCTCCTCCTCCTCCTCCTCCTCCTCCTCCTCCTCTTCCTGTCTGCCTGTCTGTCTGTCTCTGCATCAACACACCCATTTTCTTCATCTCCTTTATTCACTGTCAGATCATCAGTATCGATTTTCATGGGCTGTCTGTTTCAGATACTCAACTGTGTGTGTGTGTGTGTGTGTGTGTGTGTGTGTGTGTGTGTGTGTGTGTGTGTGTGTGTGTGTGTGTGTGTGTGTGTGTGTGTGTGTGTGTGTGTGTGTGTGTGTGTGTGTGTGTGTGTGTGTGTGTGTGTGTGTGTGTGTGTGTGTGTGTGTGTGTGTGTGTGTGTGTGTGTGTGTGTGTGTGTGTGTGTGTGTGTGTGTGTGTGTGTGTGTGTGTGTGTGTGTGTGTGTGTGTGTGTGTGTGTGTGTGTGTGTGTGTGTGTGTGTGTGTGTGTGTGTGTGTGTGTGTGTGTGTGTGTGTGTGTGTGTGTGTGTGTGTGTGTGTGTGTGTGTGTGTGTGTGTGTGTGTGTGTGTGTGTGTGTGTGTGTGTGTGTGTGTGTGTGTGTGTGTGTGTGTGTGTGTGTGTGTGTGTGTGTGTGTGTGTGTGTGTGTGTGTGTGTGTGTGTGTGTGTGTGTGTGTGTGTGTGTGTGTGTGTGTGTGTGTGTGTGTGTGTGTGTGTGTGTGTGTGTGTGTGTGTGTGTGTGTGTGTGTGTGTGTGTGTGTGTGTGTGTGTGTGTGTGTGTGTGTGTGTGTGTGTGTGTGTGTGTGTGTGTGTGTGTGTGTGTGTGTGTGTGTGTGTGTGTGTGTGTGTGTGTGTGTGTGTGTGCTTCAGGTACTCACTCATTGCCTGCACACAACACCGGATCCAACACTCACCTGCAACAGAGAAAAAGAAACATATTAGAATATTTTTGTCTCTTGTATTCTTTGTTTCTCTATTCAGGAGAGACGGACTGACTCTTGACTTTTTCCTTCCCTGACATTGTTTTTGCCCTTAGATCTTCCTCCCTCGTGTATAAAAACTGAATAAATGAAAAAGGAAATACAACACAAGTTAACGAATCACGAAGTTTTTATGAGCATTACTTTTTTTTATATCCATCTCCGTTTTCTTTGGACTCCTTCAGTGAATGGCTTGTGCACAAAATACACCCGTTCCCTCTTATTGCACCGCTTTATTGCTCCCTGAGGTGTTGTAATGCTCAGCACCATAACCACCAAACAAAATATACCAGTCTATAGGGTGTTATAATACGATATTTCCCGCACAACCAACCTGTAATTTTCATTTACCTGGAGAAAACCATAAACTTGCCATTACCACAAGAGAGAGAGAGAGAGAGAGAGAGAGAGAGAGAGAGAGAGAGAGAGAGAGAGAGAGAGAGAGAGAGAGAGAGAGAGAGAGAGACGTATTAGCTCTTACGAAATTAAACTAAACTAATAATATATATATATATATATATATATATATATATATATATATATATATATATATATATATATATATATATATATATATATATATTAATTAGTTTAGTTTAATTTCGTAAAAGCTAATACGTCTCTCTCTCTCTCTCTCTCTCTCTCTCTCTCTCTCTCTCTCTCTCTCTCTCTCTCTCTCTCTCTCTCTCTCTTGTAGTAATGGTAAGTTTATGGTTCTCTCCAGGTAAATGAAAATTAATTTATAACATCATGTCCAAGTTTTTTTTTTTTTTCCCGCAATGTGATACACACTTCATTACTTCCCTTTCGTTAAGACAACCACCTAATTTCCACACACGATATGAATAGAATGAACAGAAATCGATGTTTACAAGTTGCCTCCACAAAACTTCGGTAAGGTAAAAATACAACATATTCAGATAAAGATACCATTCAGATACATATTTCTTTCAAAGCCAGCACGAGTGGTTACTTCTAGACAACAAAGAAACATACAGAAGGTTTAGCTGGCACCGTCCTCACCCCTTTCCCTCACACCCGCCCTGGCCCACTCCTACATAAGCCAGCGGAGGAGGGGGGTGTATTGGAGGGGCGATGGTAGGCTGGGGGATCAATAGAGAGCTTCTAACCTTGAAAAATCACGTAGAAGAAGGTTTGATGGCGGCGGGTTGTGTGGCTGAGTTGAGTGAGCAGCCTCCCAGAAAGACACTTAAGGGGCACATCATCTCAAGTTACCCTCAGGCAACCACCTCTCAGCGGCACTCCAGTACAGTACACACACACACACACACACACACACACACACACACACACACACACACACACACACACACACACACACACACACACACGACGTCTTTGCTCTCCTTTTTCTCATCCACTTCCACCTCATTATTCATCATTACCTTCTCATTATTCTGATCATTATTCTCCTCCTTCTCTTCCTCCTCCTTCTCCTCCTCCTCCTCTTCCACATTTGATATGTGGTAAAGTAGTACAGTACTTTATCCACCCTGGAATTGTCATCACTAGTTTCATATGGAAGACGTTCTCAGGTTCTCTCTCTCTCTCTCTTTCTCTCTCTCTCTCTCTCTCTCTCTCTCTCTCTCTCTCTCTTTCTCTCTCTCTCTCTCTCTCTCTCTCTCTCTCTCTCTCTCTCTCTCTCTCTCTCTCTCTCTTCCTCGTTTTCGCGCAATATAATCGTCTCCAGAAGCAAATCTGGTCCGTTCCAATGATGAAAACGTTGAATAAAATGTAAAGGGGAGCGATAAACACCTCGCACTCCTTTGCTCGCCCAGTGGCACCCAGTAAATTCATACGCCTCTCTCGCATGACACACTTCCTACCCTCCGTAGCTCAGATCAACAAGATAACAAGAATGGAGCTATATTTAAAAACCTTTAGGATATGTCGTTGCCCTTACGAGTACTTCCTGTTGCTCATTCTACTCGTACATCGCCCCCGTCCATACTCCGGTCTTCCCATTGTCCCCGAGGCCCTCCAGCAGTGACTAGTGTTAGCTGTTCACGTGCTTCAATTACCTCGTGTTTGCTTTCGCGCCAGGCAGCCATCCAGGAGGTATTTGCTTAATCTTTTACTTACAGTGTTCCCCTTTTTTTTTTCTTCTTTTCTCAGTCGTGTTACTGCCGAGGGATTGAATATATAGGAGTGCAGATTCGGTTTGAACGTTTCCCTTTCTCTACCTGGTTCTTTTTCTTTTCCCACTGACTATTCATCCACCCACCTAGCCACCCACCCACCCAGCCACACACACACACACACACACACACACACACACACACACATTCTGGTATCTTTTGTGTGGTGTGTATTCTTCTTTATCGCGTTGTGTTGCGTAGGTCTGTAATATTTGTAAGTTTGGGTACGTTTCGGTTTCACTGTTGAGTGAAGAAATAAGACACGATGCAAAATTGTCAGTGACTTCAAGCTCTTGTGTCTCCAGCCGTCACAACTGCCATTGACACCTAAATACTCAATCACGAAGCTGTATAGCCACAGATAGTAGCTCCCTACACCGACGACGAGGAACAAAGGAAACAATAAACTCAAAGAAACACATTCCACCTCAGCCCAGCACCACCGGACACTGAATCCACCCTGTCTTTGAAAAATTCCCTCACCGCAGCCTTAACTTTCGCCGCCGCGGGCCGTCAATCACTGAGGATTGTTACCCAACTCCTGTGAGGTGAGTCACATCCACTGGACCCAGTCGAAGTGAAAGTCTCGGCCCACTCATTCTACCGGGAGTTTTCTGTTGTTCCCAGGGAAGAAGCATCGAACAGAAAGGAGGAGGGGCAGGTGAGACGCTTACTGATGTGGCGTAACACATCAGTAAGCGTGATGTGTTGTCATGAAACTTTCCCGCTTCGTGAGAGGAAAGTAAAGTTAGCGGCGCAGTAGATAATAGGACGTGTGTGTGTGTGTGTGTGTGTGTGTGTGTGTGTGTGTGTGTGTGTGTGTGTGTGTGTGTGTGTGTGTGTGTGTGTGTGTGTGTGTGTGTGTGTGTGTGTGTGTGTGTGTGTGTGTGTGTGTGTGTGTGTCAAGTAGCGTTTAGCTAGCTAGAGAAACAATTCCGGTGAAGTTGCTGTAAATCCCACGATTAATGTTTCTCAGAAGACAATGATTGGAGAATTCGAGAAAAGGTACAAAAATTGTATTTCAGGGAACCACTTTATAAGAATTTCGCCTTTATTCCCTCATTTCTAAATGGACTTTTTCGCTACGACTAAAAGGAAAGAAGTAGACCTCGTCATGCGCCTTGCGGTACACAGGTGTACAACAAAAGTTACAGAATAGTAAAAGGAGGCAGGGATGAAAGAGATCTTGATGAAGAGACGATATAAGAAGAATGCTGAGGTAGCGGAAGGAATATACGGGAAGCTGGCAGAGGTGAGTGGAGTTGGTCGGGAGATGCCTTTGTCCTGCAGTGGACTCCTGGAAGTCGATAATGATGGTGAGTAGGTGGTGATAAGATAGTAGTGCCGCCTCATCAGCAAGTGTGAGGCACCTCCTTTTCTTCCTTCCATACGCATTTCTTTTTATTTCTTCTTTACGCACTTCCTCCTTCAAGGACACTACAAGCTTTACACTTGCACGCGTCATAAACAATGTATCAAAAAAAATTCGAATCCTTCAAAACGACAATACCACATTAAAATCTCACCATCCCCTTTTCTCCGCACTACGCCCTCCCTTTATTCCTCCGTCCTTCCTTCCACTCTCC
The DNA here is from genome assembly GCF_035594125.1 of Scylla paramamosain. NCBI lineage: Eukaryota > Metazoa > Arthropoda > Malacostraca > Decapoda > Portunidae > Scylla > Scylla paramamosain. Next base: position 32,007,087 of record NC_087156.1, on the reverse strand, counting down.
AAGGTCCCATTAGGCCAACAATCGAGTTTCGTGTCTCATCTTCTGTCTATTCACTCCTGAGTGCCACACACACTCTCACCTCATATAACAACCCTGAAAAAACAGCAACACTTTTCTGTTTTCATCACCTCTCCTCCACAGGGCCAAAATATACTGAACTTTTGACTTTCTACTTTCATGTTGCGGCATTTAATTGTATTGTATTTTAAGCTGCTGAGTATCCCTTACTGTGAGTGACTGGCCTCCCTATCTCCCTTCGTAACATAAGCGAAAAGTCTCAACTTCTCGGCTTGTTTTAACTTTGCCATCTGTGCATCTCATCTTTCAGCAATTATCCTATCACCTTTTATACTCTTACTTCTGAAAAATGAACCTCATTCATCAATTACAATTTTTTTTTTAGAATCCTTTTCAATAATATCACAGGGAAGCTTTTAATCATAAATATCAATACTATTTCATACTACAACCACATATTTTCATATCTTTCACTGCTCCGTATTTCTAAACTCTTTGTTTTCTCATAAGGGTAATTTTCTGAGATTAGCTGGCTTCTCATGATTTTTTTTTCTGATGATGATGATACAGAATTCTTGTTAAACAATCTCTACAGTCACGACAACACCGTTGGCGACTCATTAACGTCTACCAAAGTCTGATGAAAGCAGCAGAAATAAGAAAACGCAATGTTTCAAAATACAGTCACTTGTCTATGTCGATTAGTCTCTCTCTCTCTCTCTCTCTCTCTCTCTCTCTCTCTCTCTCTCTCTCTCTCTCTCTCTCTCTCTCTCTCTCTCTCTCTCACGGGGCTTCTTACAGCAAATCTAAGGCATCGTCTTTGATCCTCTTCCCGCCCCTTCCCGCGGCATCCAATCCTCTCCTCGCGCCTCATACTCGTATTTTCACCCGTAATTGCACACCGCCCACCTCCGTGTATTTTTCGTTATTTTCCCATCACGTCTTAGTGTTTCATGGTATCATTTCTCACCCACGAGTATAAAATTTAGACTCGTGCCCTACATTACATAAATAGTCACCTTCGTCTTTATTTTCCTCTCTCTCTCTCTCTCTCTCTCTCTCTCTCTCTCTCTCTCTCTCTCTCTCTCTCTCTCTCTCTCTCTCTCTCTCTCTCTCTCTCTCTCTCTCTCTCTCCATTCTTCTCACAGTTGGCGTTGTTCGACATCGTTTTTATCCTCCTCATTTTCATAGGGTAGGGTAAAGAAGGGATTGAGTTAAGACCTTCATCACCGCCCGGCAAAATGTGAGACGGATACGTACTATTGAAAACCACAACAATAATAACAACACCACTACCACCACCACCACCAACAACAACAACAACAACAACAACAACGACAACAACAACAACAACAGCAACAACAACAATAGCAACAACAGCAATAGTAATAATAATAATGACAATAATAATTATGGTAGTGATTATTATTATTTTTGTAACACGTGTATTCACCTCTGGGTTTCCACAGCTGGAGTCACTCAGACGGTACTCAACCCTCACAAATATTGGCTTTTCTCACTCGTGTTGATGCAACAAGCACCGCAGTATAAAATTAGAGCGCGCCTGCCGCTGTATACAATGCAATAATTCGTTCCTCAAACACGGTATTGATTTACCAGCGCCTGATGGGTAATTATCTGAACAGCAATAAAACAATAACATGTTTTAATTACACATAGCGTGCCTATCTGAAACTACAAAAGCTGAATGTCTGTCTGCAAACACCATACTGAATATCGGCTAAAAACTGCCACACTGAATGAATATCAACGCATCACAACAAATAACAATAAAACTGAGCGCCTGCCTAAATAGTGACCGAGTGAGGCCTCCTCTTTTCCCTTCCCGATGTCGCCCCTCCTACAGGAAGGACGTTTTTAGCAACACCACTGAGCCAGCACTCGTCCACCGTGCCGTTTAAAAGCACTGAGGGACGCTCGCAATACACCTACTACCTCAACACCTCGTCCATTACCATCACCGCCACCATTATCATCACCGCCACTACCATCACCACCACCATTATCACCACCACCACCACCATCACCCACGCGCGAGAAAGAGAGCGGCTTAGTGCATTAATTATCAAGTTTTCTTTGTTGTACAGCCTTATTGATTGTTGTTTTCTTTGTTGCACAGCCCTAATGATTGTTGTTTCTTCTTAACAAGTCTCTAATACTGTGTAATGAGAACTATCCCACCTCTATGGAGACATATACTTCCCTTCTCTTTCTCTTCTTCTTTATCAACCCTCCAGACAATATTTCCTCTTTCCTTCTTTTCTCCTCTTCCGATTCCTCATCTACTCCTGCTCCATCTCTTCCTTCCAATGACTCACTTTTCCTCCTCTTTCTCCTCCTCCTTTCTTGCCGCAAACACCCAATAATAGCCCGCCAGCACCTCGCCTCCCTTTCCCTCCCACACACTGTCCCCTTTCCTCCTACGTCTTTCCTTTGAGTTAACCTGACAAAAGATGTTACATTCTCTCCCTGGCAGGGAATTCCCACTCTCTCTCTCTCTCTCTCTCTCTCTCTCTCTCTCTCTCTCTCTCTCTCTCTCTCTCTCTCTCTGCTGTCCACATCGGTCACACTCGCCCTCAGATATCCCCAATTTTCTCCTACACAAGAGTATCGCCTTAAAAGCTCTCACGGCAGCACCTACCGCGGACCAGAGGCACGCGTGAGTGTCCCTCAGCCACCACCACTGACCTCAACCAGGCGCGCACCAACTAATACCTTCATTTCTTTCACCCACTGTGTCGAGATTTAAGTTGCTTCAAGTGCGACGTGCCAGGCCGCCTCAAGCATTACTGTGGCTCTGCTCTCTGAAGGCTTTCATTCGTTTTCTTTGTTGAGACTGCTTAGCAATTTTTCATATATTCTTTTTAATATTTTTTGTCTATTTCTACAAGGAAGTGCAAAGAGGAAATGAAGACGACGTTCGATAACTCTGACATATTGACGGCTGAGCAAGACTCCAATATCTCTATCCTGGGGAAGGTGTGTGAAATCGTCATTTCTCACACCGACCTGCCAGCCGTTCACTCCTCTACATACGAGTGAACTCCATAAACGAGGGAACTCCATAAACTCCACTTAAGTAGCGCCACTTACTTGTCTCCATCCATTTATTTATTTACTCTCTTGACACGCGCCTCTCTGACCACACTCCTCCAAGGTCGTGGTAAATGTAGAGATATTTGAGAAGAGGAGAGGAGCGAGGAGCACACACACACACACACACACACACACACACACACACACACACACACACACACACACACACACACACACACATACATACACACACACACACACACACACACACACACACACACACACACACACACACACACACACACACACACACACACACTGGATCTATAGAGAGATTCCTCAGCCCTCGGCCACAACTACGACCCAGACTCTGGAAGCTGGAAAACTGGATCGTTCGAACTTTTTATCTTTCTTTTCTCTTTCCAGCTGCCCTGCCTCCTCTTTTTTATTTCCTCCTTTTTGTTCTTCCTATATCTGTCTCTTCCACTCTATGTTTATCTGCTAATATGTCTGTTTGTTTTTGTGTGTGTACGTCTCTCAGTCTGTCGGTATGCTGAGGGTCTCTCTCTCTCTCTCTCTCTCTCTCTTTCTCTCTCTCTAAACACACACAGAACGCCCACCACTTCCAGAGTCTCCATTTTCGGCGCCTCGAGAGAAGAAATAAAACCTCTGCCATAAAGAAGGGAAAAAAATTACCTTCCGTAAGAGGTGGAGGAGTCAGGCGTGGACGACCAGGAGGGCGTGGAGGGCGTGGAGGGCGTGGCGAGAGGCAGACCTTTGTTAACGTTACCTGAGGGCTCTCCTGTCGTGATGCTCTCTCCTTTCTTTCCCTCTCCTAGTCTCCTCTCCCTCCTCCACGTCCTCTCCTCCTCCTCCACCTCCTCTTCATTCCCCTCTTCTTTTTTACTTTTGCTCCTCTTCCACCTCTTTTCTCCTCTTCCTCCTATTCTTCCTCCACCTCCCTGAAGTACGGCGAAGGTGAAGAGTAAATGAAAGTAACTAAAATCTTGGAACAAATAGGCTTTTCAGGGCGTGAGTGCCAAGGTCACTACACTTATACTACAAGGGCACTACATTCCCTCCAGAAGCGCGGCTCATAGTAAGAATCAAAGGTAAATATCAATTCGATTCTCAGCGTAAAAATGGTTTTCTCATGTTTCGGAGTAAATTGAATTCATCTCTCTCTCTCTCTCTCTCTCTCTCTCTCTCTCTCTCTCTCTCTCTCTCTCTCTCTCTCTCTCTCTCTCTCTCTCTCTTTTCAGGATTTAAACGTCTTAGAAAAGCAAAAATAAAAAAAAAAAAAAAGAAATATTCACGTATGGGAATATGAAACAGCCTCCCGTGAACCTCGCCAACATGAAATCAAATAAGAGAATATAAAAGTCAATCCTGCTAATGCAATATCCGTTCAGATCCTTTAGTTCTGAAAGTCTCAAGGCGAAGGACAGACAAAAAAAAAAAAAAAAAGAAAAGAGGCAATCGGTCTGTGGAGAGCAAAAATGGAAAAAGAAGTTAATCCCTGCCAGAGTACAAGCGGAGATAAATCAGGTAAAATGTGGAGAAATTCTTACCCCATGGAGGTTTCTTGGAGGAGTGAGAAAGAGATAAGGTGAGTGAGGCAGCGCGGCCACCGGAAATGGGGAATGATTGGGAAGGGAAATAGATAAGACTGAGGGCGCTTGATTCTTGACTCTTAACTCTGCTGTTCTTGTTACTTTATGTTGTTGGGTTCGGAAAGTGAATGAATGCACCATGTATTTTTATTTTGTTTACTGCCTTGCTATGTTCAGTTACTTGTTCATCTATTTATTCACTATTTAATTACTCTTTGTTCACTCATTTCATCATTCATCGACGTATCTATCTATCTGTCTATCTATCTATCTATCTATCTATTCATTTATTCATGAATGTAATGCTCTGTATTTATTAATCTCTTGTTTGCTAGCAGGTACAACACCATCAACTCAACCATCTGAACACACACACGCACACACACACACACACACACAAACACACAGTTACACTTCCTTCACAGTTAACGTTTTGCATCCTCCCTCATCGGCTGCACAAGAAACAAAGGAAAAAATATAACACAGGCACCAGCTCTTTGGTCTTTGCCGTAAGGTAGCCGCCCTTCAGTGTTAAATGTAGCCGGTCTTTCCTTCTCCTTACAGCGGAACAGGTGATAAAAAGGGCCAAGTTTGCCTTCTCTTGTCACCCCAATTGCTACTATTGACAGTCTCCAGCAACGAGAGCAGCAACAAGCCGGCACATAACAGTCGAAGTTGTGCATGGAGAGGGGTGATAGACGCCTGCTAAGTGGTGTGGATGAAGCCCACTTCCCGAGCACCAGGGAGTCGCGCCCCCTTCCTGTGTAACCCCATTACGACCAAGGATAAAGGAGAAAGGAAAACATTTTTGGCCAAAATTATCTTCACAGAATTGCTGAATTTTGTTTTGAGGGCATACTTTTCTCTGAATTATGTTGAAGTAATGAATTAATTTCGAGGGAATGCTTGTGACGCGGATGAGGTGACCTTTCTTAGCTGAGGACGTGATTCTCATGCAAACTGAGTGATAAGGAAGCCCTGAGAGTATGTTATGGTGTGTGTGTGTGTGTGTGTGTGTGTGTGTGTGTGTGTGTGTGTGTGTGTGTGTGTGTGTGTGTGTGTGTGTGTGTGTGTGTGTGTGTGTGTGTGTGTGTGGGTGGGTGGGTGGGTGGGTGGGTGGGTGTGTGCGTCCGTGCGTGCGTGCGTGGGTGGGTGGGTGGGTGCGTGCGTGCGTGCGTGCGTGCGGACGTGCGTGTGCGTGAGCGCGAGCGCGTTCCAAACTTCGTGCTTATGTGCACACACCGCGATGAAGAACTAATAACCGTTACCAAACATTAAATACCTCACGCCTCTCCAACAGCAGCAACAGCAACAGCAGCAGCAGCAGCAGCAGTAGCAGCGGCAGCAGCAACAGCAGCAGCAGCAACAGCAGCAGCGGCAGCAGCAGCAGCAGCAGCAGCAAGTAAAACTTTACTAACTTTTATTTTCAAATCCGAAATAACTTTCTCCAGAGTAAAGCGAGCTGCGGACGACAATATACTCGTACACTATTTTTCAGGGAAGCCACTCATAATAACATTTATACAATACTAGAAGAACATGTCCCGGTCGGAATGGGATAACACTAATAACAAGCCAGCCTTTCGATGCATGGCTGATATATCTTTTGGCCACCGTGTGTTCACTCAACTCGCAGAAAAAACATCCGCGTCCTTCCCCCTCGCCGTCCCGCAGCACTACCAATCACTGACTGATCTGCCGCGTTGAAGTAAACATGTCTGCATGTTTGTTATTCTATTTCTTCGCTGTAATCCTGGCAGCTCGTAGTAGCTTCCCGCTGGCCTCAGGCAGCGGTTGCCGAGCCTAGGCTGGGAGTAGAAATTTGTGGAGACGAAACCAATCAGTGAAAGGTCAGGTGGTGGTGAGGAGTGGCTGCTGAAGGGTCGCAGCGAGGGAGATATCTGGGCGAGGGATGGAACTGGAAGGGGGGGCGTAAATGAGGACAGAGAGAGAACGATGAAAGAGTGGAGGCAGGGGAGGGCCGCCGGAAGTTCAAGTGTGGTGCTCGAGATGTTAACGGAGTCCTGCAGACTGTCCTGAGCGATCGAAGCGCCGCATTGGGACCTATGACCTTTCCTGCAGAGGCTCGCCGGATAGACCAAGACGTGACTCGTAATCAGCAAAGGTTCTGGTGGTTTCCCGGGGCTGCTGCGTCGCTCGTCCATTCCTCGGCAACACAGTAATAATGGTCCCGCCATCATGAAACCTCACACACGTCCCTAGATGGTCGCCACCGTGGGCGATAGCCTCCTGCTATTCAAAATCTGAGCCACAGGACCGAACTTAACGTTCCCTTCCCGCGCTCCTGAACATCATTATATTATTTACGATACTAAGAGGAAACTCATGTGTGCTTGCAACGGACTTAAAGAATTAATTGCATTTATAAGCGTATCCAGAAATGTAGCTGAATCATGGGTTAATGAAGAAATAAAGAACCTGCTTCCTACATCTTAGATATTACTCAAACACTCATTATTTTCTCTTGTCTACGCACATCTCTTACTTGCCAGGCATCCCGATGTTTACGGTCCTCCCGCCTCTTTTCTCTCTTCTCCAGCGGCCCCATCCCTACCAACTCACCAATACAGATGCTCCTTGCACGCAAGCTGACTAAATCCATGCCAAACTAAGTTTGATTATCGACTTGAATTAGAGCCTTAATGCCTCAGGCTGAGTTCCATACAAGCCTTGATTGAATCCTTGCAGCGTTTCCTTGGCTGCCTCCCTTCCTTGCCCACCAGCATGCCTCACCTCATCTCTCCTCATCTCTCGCCTGATACTAAGTTCACCCATCGTATCCTGTAGGCTCTATTGTGGTATATAAGTTTTCCAGTTGCCTCGGCGTCTGTGAAGCCAGTTGAAGCCGAGAAGCACGTGAAGGGAAGGAAATGGGATGCTGCAGCCGCGTTGGCGATCACATCTTGCTGACGTCCTGAGAATGGGCTTCGTGCTCGTGATCAAGGTAGAGGAGGAGAGGAGTGGCGTGTCCTGGGATTGGGACTGCACTGACTCGAGAAACAGAGAGACTGCCGATGAAGAGGTTAACCTGGTGAGAAGAGCTTTGACGATGTACCGCAGGAAGAGAGGGACGAAGGAGGAAAGGTAAGAGTGAGAAAAGAGTAAAAGCGGTAAGAACTGAAGCAAGAGCTGTAAGAAAGACGTACAAAAAAAAGAGTAGAAAAGGAAGGAAGATGAGTGTAAGTGAGCAGGAAGAGCACGTGATAGAAATTCAAGGACAGGATGATGGTCAAGGGAAAGAAAACCGCTGGAAAGATGTGGAGGAGGAGGAGGAGGAGGAGATAGAGAAAAGGAGTGTGGAAGAGGGTAAATAGAGGCGATGGAGTAAGTGAACGCAAGAAACGGTAAGGGAGGGAGAGCAAGACTGGACAGATGAAAAATAATGAAAGAAAATGTACGAAGGAGAAAAAGAACTAAAGAAATGATGAGAGAGAGAGAGAGAGAGAGAGAGAGAGAGAGAGAGAGAGAGAGAGAGAGAGAGAGAGAGAGAGAGAGAGAGAGAGAGAGAGAGAGAGAGAGAATAAAAGGAAACTTAAGTAAAATGGCTGAAACAAAACTCCTCGCCAATACTCAAGACATAACAGACAAAATATAACGAAACAAATAAAGAACCACTTACACTGAATTTTTTTTTTTACGTTTTCTATTATTTTATTCCCCCCCAAAAAAAAACGATTATTTATTTTTTTTTTTTTGTCAAGCCTTTATCTTTGTGACCTTCGGCTCGTCAGATTATCAGTGAAAACATGCAAATCAGGTACGCGATAATTCCGGTCGAACACTGTTTTTCCACGAAGGCGATTTAGTAGGCAGCATCAGTAACTCGATTTAGACCAATGCCTCCAACCGTTAATTACGCCATTAGCACCCTTCACCCACCAGGGAGTTGTAATTGCATATATTGTAGATAGTGCACAGAAACATGGATATTATGATGGACAATTATACGTAATTTGTCCGGGAAATGCCTTCCTCCTCCCCACACCAACCCCGGCACCACACCACCACGAAGCAAGGAGTAGGTGACACATATACATACATACATATTCATATATATAAAGACACACACGCAAAAAACAAAACAAAAAAAACAAGTGAATAAATAAAAGTCAGATTGGCATATAGAAAGACAAAATGACAAGACATGCGGACAGAAAAAGAGAAGACGAGAGAGGCAACCGCAAACACACAAAATACACACACAAGGCACATTCATACCCCTCCTTCTTCCCTCTATCTTAAATTTAAGTTCATGTCACGGAAGATACTGATCGACGTGTGTGTGTGTGTGTGTGTGTGTGTGTGTGTGTGTGTGTGTGTGTGTGTGTGTGTGTGTGTGTGTGTGTGTGTGTGCTCAGGTACACAAAGGTAGCCAGACTGCGCAACACCTGCCATTCAGTCAATACAACCTTCTTCTCCCTCTTCATTCGATTGCTCCTTTAGGATATCGCCTAAGCGGATCTCTTTTTCAGCGTGTTCGGTTTTCTGCACCTTCAGTTGCACCCCATGCCAAGCCTGTCTTCTTTCACTGCCTCCCGAATCCCTCTCTAAGGTTCTCCCGCCGGTTAGATCTATCTCCGGATCTTTTCCTCCCACAGACTCCTCGTCTCTCCTCTTAACATGCCGTCTCAGTGTCAACTCTCCAGCTTTGTCCCAAAACTGACTAAACACCAAAAAATCTGTAGTTGTATGCTGCAGTGCTTGTAAACACTCTCTAGGGAATTATTTTTCGACTCTAAACATGACAGAAACGCTGAAATTATCCCTTTACTGTCATTATCCTAAATTTGTTTCTTCTAAACTTGGCGATGTGATACAAGCGTGTTGTGCCAAAGTCAAGAGGCTTCGCAAACTGACAACCTTCATTCTCTCTGTTCCCGTTTACTATGCCAGACGTTAAACATGACAGCACCACAGTGACGCCCTTATAATGAGAGCATACATCGTAACGATAAAAAAAAAAAAAAAGACTAGTAATAAGAACTCAAATTTATGGTCGGTGTCTGCATTCCTAGAGATAAAGGATTACATAGTGAAATGTGAAATAAAATACAATGGAAAAATATATCTTACTGAAATGTCCTGCAAGATATTTGTGTCTCCCGTAAACCTGCAATGAGATCATCCAGAGACTCCTTTCAGCTCTTGCTCTCATACGAGTATCTCCCGCCAACCCCTTCACACAAGCCTCTCCTTGTTCCTCGCTGCACGAATTTTGTCCCTGGTTCTCCACACCTCTTCCACCTGACGCCTCGCCCTCTCTTCTCCCCTTGTTAACACTGACACACCTGTTTTCTGATGTTTCGCACGCCTTATCTCAGTATTCATCCATCTGTTTCAGCAAGGAGCACCTTTATGACCAGATCTATGCTTTTAACTTGT
>NC_087156.1:31986996-31991996 GCF_035594125.1 Scylla paramamosain | reverse complement strand
ATTGAGTGACTGACTGAGTGACTGAGGGATGGATGGAAGGGCTGACTGAGTGACTGGTTGAATGAAGGATGGATGGATGGATGAACTGAATGATTGACTGAGTGTGGGATGGATGGATGAATGGATGGATGGATTGACTGAGGGATGGATGGCTGGCTGGATTCGTTGTTACCTTTACGTGGCATAATGACAGTAAATATAAGGCAAAGTTTTCTATTTAATGCTTCGTTATGAAGTACACATTATTCATTTATTTGTTCAACTCTTTTATACACATTGCTATTATTAGTTAGTTAATCATTAATTTATTCATATATTTACTTATGTACTTATCAATTAATTTGCTCATTATGCGTGTCATGTTCTGCTTTCTGCCAGTAGTGATCAGTTTTCATACCCCCCCTCCCTCTCTCTCTCTCTCTCTCTCTCTCTCTCTCTCTCTCTCTCTCTCTCTCTCTCTCTCTCTCTCTCTCTCTTTCTTTCCTCCATCATCTTTTCCCACGCCTTCTCCTTCCTTCTCGTCTCCCACCGTTAAGCATTCCCCTGCCCGCCTCACCGCTGCACCAAGTCATACACTCCACTCACGCCAGCTGTCTCCTTCCTGCCAGCCTCCAGCCCCTCCCTCTCACAGGCGCCCTGCAGTTGTGAGAGCGAGGCATCCGCAGTAATAAGCCGCCAGCCTTCAACGAACGCGCGACCAGCAGGAAGCAGGAGGCAGAAGGTAAGGGATGGAGAGAGAGAGAGAGAGAGAGAGAGAGAGAGAGAGAGAGAGAGAGAGAGAGAGAGAGAGAGAGAGAGAGAGAGAGAGAGAGAGAGAGAGAGAGAGAGAGAGAGAGAGAGAGAGAGAGAGAGAGAGAGAGAGAGAGAGAGAGAGAGGAGAGAGAGAGAGAGAGGAGAGAGAGAGAGAGAGAGAGTCAGCTAAAACCCCGTGCGTAAGGTCAAAGGTCATGCAATGAAGAATGACTATAGCTTTGTCTGAATTTTATTTTTTTGATGGGAGGTTATTAAAATGGAATACGTTGAGTCTCTATTGTGCCTCTAAATATAATTTTAACTTGGATATAAGAGCAGTGATGGCTATGGCGGTGGGCGATGCAATTATTAACCGACTGTGTTGTACTTTTCCACTGCTCTTATACGTGAAAAAAAGAGACCAAATATCCCATTAACTCGGGAATATGAGGTAATGGCGGCGGGAGGTACGATAACCTTAACTACCAGACAGTCTTGTACTTTTCCACAGCTCTTATATATATAAAAAATAAAGTATCCAAATATCACATCAACTCGGAAATGAGGCGATGGTGATGGCGGGCCGCACAGTAATTACTAGCTGTCAGGTGCTGGACTTTTTGCCGTGGCCTTTTAAGTGGAATGAGGATGTAATGTGTTCGGAAAACGTTTCTTGATTCAGCTTCCGCGCCATTCCAGCTCATCAAGACAAATGCTTATCGATAATGTCCCTCCTTTCCCGATAGTGACTCCCTCTGATAGTTGTTATCGTGCCTGAGTTGCTGAGTTGTTACCTAAAAATGGCGGTGTGGCAGCCTCGGCCTTGTAGAATATTACACCACTTCGGCTGACAGCTGATCGATCTCACTTCCCCACGCTACTCGACAACAAAACTTTGAGGGTGGCACCATCACTACCAACACCCCCCGCCCCCTTCGCCGGGATATTCATTACCACCAACCTTCCCGTAGACAAACACCAACTAGATTTTAATATGGCACCTTCCCTCCTGGTACGCACACACCTATCCACTCCACGCTGAGAACACACCATCAACTCCTGTCTCACCTGTAAAGCTCACGTCATTAATACTAGAGTTCTTTCCTTTTCTTTTATGTCATCCTACTGCTACACACACCTTCACTTAAACTTTCATGTGCTACCGTCGAGAACCTTTCCCCATTCCTGTCAATGCGACTGACACTCTCAAACCAACAGGGACGTGGCGGGGAGTTTCCAAGATTAAAGTACTCTGTGACATACCGTGTACCTTGGGACGAAGGTGAAATCAGACTAAAATACGACTGGAAGAATTTATGTTTAGGCTAAATAAAAATGTAAATAGAAAAGGAATCAGACCTGGGCAGGAATAAAGTGAAGAGCATTCTACGAAAAAAATAAATAAATACATCCTGATCAATCGTTTATATTAAATATGAGAAGTGTGGAGTTAGATCATCACCAGGAATTCCTAGCCTTACCACCAAGTTACTATATATCGTAGTTATGTTAAAGGGGAAAGCGTGTATCATAATAAATAACTGCCTTTCTACTCTGCCAAAACGCATGTTTCTCCTTAATCTCGTCCACCATATTCTGCCCACGAAGCACCGCGCCCACCACAAGGTCATCACAGACATCCATTATGGAAATGAAATTCCGGCATCATGAACATTTTTCGTGGTGGGTTATTACGTAGAGAACGCTGCTATGAAAAAAAAAAATTAGAGAAAAAGGTAAATATCCGCTGATATAAATTTAATTAGTCCTCAATAATAATGACGAAACACTGTAATGATAATGGTGGTGGTAGTGGTGGTGGTGGTGGTGGTGGTGGTGGTGGTGGTGGTGTTGTGTGTACATTTCGACACCCATAATGCAATCACTTTCCAACGGCCCTTCTTCCTTGTACGTTGACTTCAGTAACCTCGTATCGTTGTCAGAAAAGAACCTGTTCCTTTGTCGCAAGAAACGTTTTTTCGCACGCTATTTTTCCGTGTAACATTAATGACTTGAAAGGTTCCCCATCGACCCACACCGTGACTCCTAAATGTAGGTCACAGGATAGAGGGCCACAGAGAATGCCGCAGCCTCCCTCACCACTCCGCGCAACGAGGGCTCGGCATCCACGAAAGAAAAAAAGAAAAAAAAAAACTGAAACCCTTTATGAGGCTATGATCACCTCTTAGCACGGCTGTTGAGCGTCATGGTGAGTATAAGAGAGGGTTGTGAAGAGAGGTCCACAAAAGCTTTCAAAACAGATGAGATCTTAAGAGTCACCGCCCTTCTATGTGATCCCACCCGTACACCTGACACTTCCACACACACACACACACACACACACACACACAAACACACATACTCGTACACGTACACAGCCGCCATGGAATCAACAGTTAAATATGAACCATGGAAATTTTGCCCTGGAAAACTTGGCACCTTGGACAAAACTTTCCAAGCCTACAATATGTATGTCACGAACTGTCAAACTTCACTCCACGCTACTTCCCTATGGCTGCCCTGAGACCATCACAGCCACCGCGCACTCTCAGACAATACAAAGCAGCACCAACTCGTCTGATGATAACGCCACCACCACCAACCATCACCTCAGGGAACGTACAGGACCAACATTCGCGTCTTCGTCTGTACTGCGAGGACGATGTTATAAAATTATCGCTTGAGTGGAGGCAGAACATGAGACATAACCAACACCTGCAGGCCGCAAGAGGCAGGTGAAGGTGCGAGGGAGAGGAGGCAGTGGAGGGACAAAACAAAATGGAGAGAAGGGGAGCAAGGCAATAGAAAGCAGCGGGAAGTGGGCAGGTGCTCTGAGGGAACCAAGGCGGGATAGAATTGCTCTTGGTTGGCAATGGCGGGAAGGGAAAGAGAGGCGAGGAAAAATGAAACAGGAAACACGGAAAAAAATATAAAGTTGGAAAAAAAGCAGGTGAGATACAAATTCCTGAGTTACAGACAGCGTGTAAAATTGAACGAGAAAAAAGAAAAGCAGCAGAAAGGAAATAAAAGTGATGGAAACGTAGTAAAAAAGAGAAGAGACCAAGAGAGGTAAATGCGGCGCGAGTTAGGGATGGTTGGGGCGCGATGCAGGCGATGATGTGCGGCACGAACGGGAGGAGGGGCGGCCAGCAAAACAGTGAACCATCGTTGAGCCAAAAAGGATTACTCATAATGGTCTGGAGTGCTTACTCTAAATATTTAAGGATCAAAATATCTTTTATGAAGGGATACACCGCCGACAAATATTGTAAGCCTAAAATTTCACATCCTGACCTCCGACACAAGACTGGATAAAAGAATGCGGCAAAATTTAATAAACGGAGTGTCTTAGCATTGCAGTGTACGGGGTGACATGCGATAAAAGTTATAGATTTCTGGTCCATATCTCGACAAAGTTTGGTTTTCAAGCAATATATGTGTATGTATGTACGTCCTGTGAGTTGGGAAAATGCTGAAATCTTTTTACGGAGCGTCCTTGCTAGTAATTATGTTCGAAGACCATGAGAAGCATATTAAGATAAAAGCTCTTGCTGTAAAATTCCTTTTGTTCTCTCTCTCTCTCCTCTCTCTCTCTCTCTCTCTCTCTCCTCTCTCTCTCTCTCTCTCTCTCTCTCTCTCTCTCTCTCTCTCTCTCTCACCGTCCTCATGACGCTCTTTCACGGTTCGTTTACTAACTAAAAAACTGCACAATCCACTTCCGTAAATACGAGACAACTCAAAACTACTTCATCGCATTAAAACTCCCTTTCCTAATTGATCGTTAAAACCGGTAATTGATCAAAAGACGATCAAAGTGGGAGACGTATTATCCTTCTTTTTTTTCCTTAGAGGCGTCTTCCTTTTTTAAAATCACTCAAATATTTTTTTTTTTTTTTTTTTTTTTTTGTTTTCCTACCTCCACTCCGTACTTCCGTCCACCACCTCTGCCACTCAACGCTGCTCCATTTCCACGATCTGAGGCTTCCCTGTTAACTCTGCGCGGCTTGTCTCTCCTAATACCACCGTCCATCACCTCAGTCTTATCTACCTCCACCACCCCACTACACGCCCCCTATCTGCATCTACCACGCACTCCATTCATCACGTAACCAGTACTCGTCCGCCGCCAGTACCACAGTCACATTCACCAACTTTCAACCATCACCACTACAATTTATTCCACCCATCACCACACTCAGCATCACCATCACCATTCAAAATCATTTACTTCCTATTACTCGTATAGCGTAAGATCCCACCAAGTGAAT
>NC_087156.1:31951996-31981996 GCF_035594125.1 Scylla paramamosain | reverse complement strand
ATGGAAGAAGAGTTATGAGGGAGTCGACTGATGGGGCGCTGATGGTGATGGTGGGTGGGGTAGATAGGGTCGGTCCCCTATCTCTCATCATTCCTTCCGTTCCCCATCACAGCCTCCACGCCCACATAAGGGAAGAAAAAAGAAGTTAAGTGTGACGGTGTGGGTTTTGTGACGGATGTGGAGGATTCAATCTGTGGCTATTGGCGGCTTTGACTTTTGGAAGCTGATTGGTTGATTCAATTTCAAGAGTGTTTTATGATTTAGCTTTATTTTAGTTAATGATGAGTTTTGATTATGATAAAGCTCTTTTTTTGTGTGTGTGTGTGTGTATGTATGTTTCATTTCGGTGACTTGTTATTACTGTTATTCCCACGAAAAGCAAATCTGACGTGTGTGTATGTGTGTGTGTGTGTGTGTGTGTGTACGAGGTTCATGCTGGGTGTGTACTGTGCGTGGCCTTTGTCCCTTTCTGGCAGTACGTGGCCCCACCCACCCACCCACCCACCAGCCAGGCAGCCAGCCCGCCCGTCACCACGATACCTTAAAGCTGAGCTGGGCGTGGAGCAGGACCGGCCCTTCCCACTCACGCCCGCCCTCACTACACCCTAGCTTCCACACCCTCCCAGCCTGCCTGCCGCAGTACACACACACACACACACACACACACACACACGCACACACACACACACACACACAGCCCTTCACTAAACCCGGTGGAAAAATTTAACTTGCCAACAAGCGCGCTCATAAAGTACTACCGCTGGCTTTCAGGCGTATCCGTGAAACTCAAAATAATTGCCTTTTTTTCACTTCTGCATCCGAAACAAACTATCTCTTACTTGTGAAGCTGATCACTAAGGACTTGCCTAAACACTAAACGACATCACCCGCTTCTTCACCGCACCGATACACAGTCCTTGCTTCACGAATTGTCCTGATCTCCTGTCTGGCGTCTCTCATCAAGTGCCCTGTCTAGTTTTGCCTTCCTTTTGGGTCTTAAAGGAGAAGCTTTTAACGTGGTGTTGTGCTTAACCCTGCTGTAGCTTCTTCTCTACATCATAAAATGTTCCTGTGTAAATTTAGAGTATAGTTTTGAAAGATAACAGTCAGAGCAAAGGTGATCCAACATCGGGAAAACTTTTTTTCAGTGCATGTAGTCTTTTTTTTTTTTTCGCCTTAGTTGAACTGAAAAGGATTGCCCATATCAAATAAGTGTCATTACCAGTTAAAAAGGTTAAGGGAGGTACAGTGTGCGTTTCCTATTCGGAACCCAGAACTCATTACTGCTTGCTGGACCTCTCGAGCATCAAACAAGCACAGCACCGCTAACACTAATCTGTCAAGAGGCATTTGAATAGAAATACTACTACTACTACCACCACTACAAATAATATAATAATGATAATAATAGTAATAATGACAATAATAATAATAATAATAATAATAATAATAATAATAATAATAATAATAATAATAATGAATATCATTTTTTACAATTATTATTATTATTATTATTATTATTATTATTATTATTATTATTATTATTATTATCATTATTATTATTATTATTTGTAGTAGTAGTAGTAGTAGTAGTAGTAGAGTATAGTAGTAGTAGTAGTAGTAGTAGTAGTAGTAGTAGTAGTAGTAGTAGCAGTAGTAGTAGTAGTAACAATAGTAGTAGTAACAATGGTAGTAGTATTAATAACAAAAGCGGCAGTAGTAGTAGTAGGAGTAGTAGTAGTAGTAGTAGTAATAGTAGTAGTAGTAGTAGTAGCAGTAGTTGCTGTTGTTGTTGTTGTTGTTGTCGTTTTTATTGTTGTAGTTGTAGTTGTTGTTGTTGCTGTTGCTGTTGTTGTTGTTGTTGTTGTTGTTAATGCATATACTGTCAAAGGTAGATGAATTACACGCAACAGTTCCAGCCAGAAGAAGCACAGCCCCCCAAGCAAAATATGCATGTAAACCTTGCCTTACCCCTCCAACTTCTCCATCGCCAGCCGTAAGGAATCAGTTTACGCCTGAACTTTGAGCGCCACTCCTTTGGAAGCAGATTTTCTGACGGAAAAGGAAACAAAAACGATAGTGCACTGGGAGTGTGTGTTGGGAGGCTGGGGGCGAGTGGTTCAAGGATCCATGAATGTGAAGAATACAGTACATGTACGGAGATACAGAGAAAACACGGATGCGAGGAGCCTACTTCGAAAATGCAGCCTCCACGAGAGGGACACCTCTGAATCACATAAACAAGCCTTAACAAGGATCGAAAGTGTACATACGTAAATTACTATAGAGAACTGACCTACTAAAGAAGCAATTACCGAGAGAGAGAGAGAGAGAGAGAGAGAGAGAGAGAGAGAGAGAGAGAGAGAGAGAGAGAGAGAGAGAGAGAGAGAGAGAGAGAGAGAGAGAGAGAGAGAGAGAGAGAGAGAAAGGAGGGGGAAAGCGATGGCAACAGCTTGACCCTGACCACCACACTCACCACAAGCAAAGGTGCCACGCAAGCCCGTGATGAGCCACTCTCTTGAGGTGCTGGCACACACAGGAAAGATTACATGGAGACTTGTAAGAACACTCAAAACATGAGCAAGTTAGAGCTAAAGGGAAATTTAAAAGTGTAGTGGAAGTTGCGGTCAAATATACAGTATGGAGTTTTCAAGCTGCAGCCAGCAATAATAACACGAAATATAAGCACTATGAGAGCACAAAAATATCTCGTACACACACACACACACACACACACACACACACACACACATCAGGGCATACTCACCATGGTCCGGGTCTTGATAGACACCAAAGTCGGAGTAGGCTCGGCGTCGCGTGTGAAGCACCTCCAGCATTGTGCCGGCGGGCAGTTACGTGCCCTGAGGTGTTCCAGTTATTGTCTAGCAGATCAAAAGGTCCCTGAGGAGTCGTGTAGTTCTGCACCAAACTTATAGCACCTACACTGTCGACAAGAGTCAGTGTGTTTCAGTTTCAAAGTTTCACTGCTGTTCGATCACTCGACGCAGTTCACACACCAACACAGGGAGGAAGGATGCACGGAAGTGGAGTTCAAGTGCAGTCAAGCTGTTGTTCGGAATAAACCAGAATGAACACAGGGCCGAGCAACAGATGACTCTCAGCAGTGAGGGAACACTTTAAGTCCTGGACGGAGGGATGACAGCCTCCTCTCACAAAAAGAATCTTGCCATGGTTTGATTAGAAGACAGACTTTAGTCAGAACACTCGTTTGTACTTGTCTAAGATTCCTGAGGAGTAAATAAACGTTTTATTACATCTCGCCATTTCTCATAATACCAAACAAGAGTATCATCACTCAGCGTGTGGCTGCGCCCAAACAACTAGTAAGTCCCCAGACGAGCTACAGCACAAGATTGGACTCACAATTCCGGTAATTACATATTTTCTGAAGGTCACAACTTTATCAACACGAAAATAGGAAAGGAGATAGGAAAGAGAAACAAAAGGGAAAAGAAAGAAAGAACATGTTGAAGAATATTAAATAATACTTTCACGAACGTAATTAGGCATCTGCAAATGAAGGTGTATTTGCTCCCCAAATTACTTTGTTCATTATGTTTAGAAAGATTTCTATATATATATATATATATATATATATATATATATATATATATATATATATATATATATATATATATATATGATCAGGAGCACCGTCTGAGTTGAACCAGCAGTATCTTGGCAGCACCTGGCCACGAGACGCCTCGGACAACATGCCTTGGCAAGTCAATAGTGAAGTCTGCCAAGGCCAATATCCGCGTAATTGAGTTGTGTTCGCAAGCCGCCCAATTGTATCCCACATAGCAATGGAGCAACCTAAACCACCTTCCTCGGACTCGACAAGCGTTCTCTCGGAACTAATGTGCAGAAGTTGGCAGCAAGGCGAGGCCCAGGAATGGAGGCTAAGGGGGCTGCAGGGTCACTAGTGAGGCCAGTGCGACAAGTGGCGAAGAGACACATTCCATGAGTGCTGGTATTGAGCAGCGCCATCAGTCAAGGTCAGGGTCACAAGCTTTACACATAAACGTTTCATTCATTAGCCTCCCACAAGCGAAGGTAATTACTGTCTTCAGACGCCGACAGCAACGTCCTCCTCTTTTCGTTCACTGAATACATCTGAAATATTTTCAGCTTATGTCTGTCCCTCTCTCATAGCCACGTGATGATAACCTCTTGCACTTTTAATACTTCCCTCAAGTCATTATGATCCTGTCTTGGTGTAGCTATGTATATGATTCCCTTTTCCGAGCACCGCTCATCACGGCCGTCATGGTCACAAAATCCTGTAACCATGACATGCGTCCTGAAAGCATTCATTACTGCCAAATGAAGTTCAAACACTCAGACTCATGGAGAACACGATGTTTTACTTAGGAGAAAGACTACATCCAAAATTCACAGTTGAAAGACATCCACATACCAATACCCCTTGTGGACTACTACTGAGCCTGACAGAATTGTCAGGACCAAAGGAAGGAGGGATAGACGAAAATGAGCATCGGGGCGTTATGCTGGCGCGCCCACGCTCGTAGCGTGGAATACAAGGTTGTAATTGTAACTTTAAGTCATAAAACATGTTATTCCCCATCTGTCTGATGAGGCTGAGGCAACATTTTGTTTATATTCGCAGGTATTACACATCAACGTTATATAGACAGGTGTGGCGCACTGTGATGTGCTTATGTCTATGCTATGTGAATGATCTCATAACTGAGAAATATTTTTTTTTTCGACTGGCTCCATCGCTCACCAACATCACCACGGGCTCTAGCACACGTACATAACACTTCTGGCACACCGCACAACGATGACTGACACCACAGCGGAAGATACAACGTTCAGTTGCCAAGGACATCATAGCGGCATCTCAGGGCAATTCCCAAGGCCGCTGGCACGTGGCACGTTTCATTAATAAACTGTATTTTTACAAGCGCCCTTCCTTTCCCATATGCCTCCCCACAAGCGACTCGAAAGGCACCGCTGAGACGGATCTGGGATGAATGAATTACGTGTGACAAATGTAAATTTACGTAATAATGAAAATACATTTGTAAATATCCTTAATTCCACTCACTTTAGTAAGGCTCGTCAGTAAAGACTTTTGTTTTGCGCTCAAAGTGAACTGGATTGCTAAAGTATTCATGTGAAAATATTTCCATCTACTACACTTCATTATATATATATATATATATATATATATATATATATATATATATATATATATATATATATATATATATATATATATACATACAAGAAAGACTGATCTAAAAACGCAACTGTACCGACATAGCACCACTGACACACACACACACACACAGAGAGAGAGAGAGAGAGAGAGAGAGAGAGAGAGAGAGAGAGAGAGAGAGAGAGAGAGAGAGAGAGAGAGAGAGAGAGAGATGAAACCAGCCACGACCTACTCACAAAATCATGACCAGGAACTTTAACAAAGACCTTGCTAGACCCACACCCAGATCACACTCCTCCCTCTCACAACTCCCACCTGCCACCTGTTCCTCCTCAACCCCAGCAATCCCAGCACAACGGCACCGCAGAAAACCTCGTTATCCAGGGGAGACTAAAGGGACCCACACCCTGACCTTTTCGAGTCCAGGCGGTATGACGACGGAAGGCTGGCTGACACGTTAGTTTGGAGCGTCAATTAAAGTCTCTCTCTCTCTCTCTCTCTCTCTCTCTCTCTCTCTCTCTCTCTCTCTCTCTCTCTCTCTCTCTGACAACGCATCACAACCCTCGTGGCCTAGAAATTATATACTAATGTCAAGGTAATGTCAGTGTAATATTTCTTCCTTTATATCCCTGCGTGCTCATGTCTGGCAGTGGGACATGGCAGCGCCACTCCAATCCAAGAATCCTCACCACTCATCAACTTTAGAATGTGTGGTAAAAAAAAATAATTGGTTCGGCTACACACATTCACACACACACACACACACACACACACACACACACACACACACACACACACACACACACACACACACAAGATTTCACTGGCTTGCCCTGAAGTAAACTCGCCAAGACCTCTCTGACCTCTGACTATGGTGATAAGTGGGGAACCTTTGCCTGACCTACACCTGAGTATTTAGTGAAGAAGTCATGATTTGATACCTCTTATCGCAAATACTCTTTATCATACCTGGTCCGCTTCCTTGCGATTTCCAGTAAATCCTCCTTTGTTTTCGCTCATGGTTAGTATAAGTCGTGGTAGCAATAATGGTGTCGTCAAGGGAGTAATTAACGGATATCACCTACATGCCCTCCGACAGACACTCGTTATCAAAATTACAGGCACAGAGCGTATTTAATTAAGGATGGAAGCTGCAGTGGAGACAACAGAGAATATCAATTCCTGATATTAATTGGTATTATGCGCCGCATCTCGTGACGGTGTGGACGTCGCAGTCCTGACAAATCTGGTATTAAGAGCTTTCCCTTTGTCTCAAGTCCTCTGATCCGCTAATGATCTTGCAAAGCCTCACAACCGACGGATTACCAACAGAACAGAGGACTTTAAGATTACAGAAAAATTATAACAACAGTGGATGTTATGCTGCGGATTAATATGCTACTGAGTACTGACCATGACCACGCGTGTGACTGTTATGGAGTCTCCTGTAACTTTATCAATGTTCTGGTGCATTTTTTTTTTTTTTTATGTAAGAGGGACACTAGCCAAGGACAACAAAAATTATGTAACTCTCTCTGTCTGTCTCTCTCTCTCTCTCTCTCTCTCTCTCTCTCTCTCTCTCTCTCTCTCTCTCTCTCTCTCTCTCTCTCTCTCTCTCTCTCTCTCTAATACGCCACTAAGTAATCACTAGTTAGAATAAGAATCGTCTAGTTTGACTTATATATTACAAGAAGCGAAAAAATTACACATTTAACCGTACCCACCAAAGACAGGCTCTGGATGAAGTATACAACTGCAGTGGCATAGTGATTTATAACTGAAATGAATGCTAACTACACACAATAAATGCAGAAATCCCTGAGCACGTGTATATTTATGGGACCGTGGAGCGACTTATTGTAGCATCCATAAATTCTGAAGTTTATGCCCGTAACTTTCCGAAAATGGGTTACGTATCGTGTACATATCGTGTATACGTGCTGCCAATGCGCATGTGAGGAGATTCATGATTGTGTGCATGAATCTACCACCACGAGGGTATTGATGCAGAAATTTGATGACTGATGTGTTGTGTGGGGGGGCGGGGGAAGGGAGAGGGATAGCGTGAGTGTAGTAACAAAGATATACCGAGAAAAATTATTATGAATGTTGTGAGCTAGTCCGCCAAAACCTCCAGCCCGTTATCATCACCATCGTTCCCATTAACACATCATCAAACGCCGAGGTGCTGAAGCTGAGTGTGGCCGCTGCAATAGTGAGCTTCGAGAAACAGTCGTGCTACATATGGAACCGGTGCACCCTTATCTCTCTCTCTCTCTCTCTCTCTCTCTCTCTCTCTCTCTCTCTCTCTCTCTCTCTCTCTCTCTCTCTCTCTCTCTTATACACCCTTTACATACCACAAAGATCCAACATGCTTCAAAATTTTAAAAGTAGCATTTCTCGTTTTCTGGAGCAGGCTGCCGCACGCTGCTGCCGAGCGATGGTACGTCATGTGAATACTGAACGCTGTAATGAATGTAAGTGGTGTGTGATTACCACCTACCGGCATGAAGGGACTGAATTGCGTCGGGTATTAAAGGAGCGGTAAGGTGTAATTTAGTGATGTTACAGATAACACAAGGCACGTGGGTTATGGAAGTACAGGGAATATTTTCAGTAAAAGACAACACGACCTAGAGGACAACACGACTTAATTAAGGGACAACACGACTTAGTTAAAGGACAACACGACTTGTTAGAGGACAACACGACTTAGTTAAAGGACAACACGACTTGTTAGAGGACAATACGACTTAGTTAAAGGACAACACGACCTAGAGGACAACACGACTTAATTAAGGGACAACACGACTTAGTTAAAGGACAACACGACTTGTTAGAGGACAACACGACTTAGTTAAAGGACAACACGACTTGTTAGAGGACAATACGACTTAGTTAAAGGACAACACGACTTAATTAAAGGAGAACACGACTTAGAGGACAACACGACTTGTTAGAGGACAACACGACTTAATTAAAGGAGGACACGATTTAGAGGACAACACGACTTGTTAGAGGACAACACGACTCGTTAGAGGACAACACGACTTAGTTAAAGGACAACACGACGTAGAGGACAACACGACTTGTTAGAGGACAACACGACTTGTTAGAGGACAACACGACTTAGTTAGAGGACAACACGACTTGTTAGAGGACAACACGACTTGTTAGAGGACAACACGACTTGTTAGAGGACAACACGACTTGTTAGAGGACAACACGACTTGTTAGAGGACAACACGACTTGTTAGAGGACAACACGACTTAGTTAAAGGACAACACGACTTAGAGAACAACACGACTTAGTTAAAGGACAACACGACTTGTTAGAGGACAACACGACTTAGTTAAAGGACAACACGACTTAGAGAACAACACGACTTAGTTAAAGGACAACACGACTTGTTAGAGGACAACACGACTTAATTAAAGGACAACACGACTTAGAGGACAACACGACTTGTTAGAGAACAACACGACTTGGTATATGACGTGTAGTCACATTGAAAACAAAGACGTAATATAACAGACATACATAATTTCTATTTTCCATTTACCAGTCGCTCTTCCTACTTGAAATCAAAATAATGAGTCATCATGTGAATTGAAACAAAAAATTCATAGTAGTCTTTCAGCGTTGATTACATATAGAGAGATGAAAAAATAGGAACGGGATTTAAAATATCTATGAGCAGCGTCCAAGTTTCAGAGACCAGTGTACAGTTGCTGAGGTACTGCCGCTTACCACTCCAACACACCACTCACGCCAACACGTTCACCCGTTCGTGGCGTTACGTTGCAGGATGCCTCGGTTAGGTTTAGCACAAAGGTTGGTCAGGTGTTCTAACTCTCTGCTCCTGCTTCGTAAACAGTAGACAGCGAGATGAAACACAAACACACATGAATACGATGTTCTTGTGTGTGTGTGTGTGTGTGTGTGTGTGTGTGTGTGTGTGTGTGTGTGTGTGTGTGTGTGTGTGTGTGTGTGTGTGTGTGTGTGTGTGTGTGTGTGTGTATCCGTTCCTACTTTATCTTACCCTGTCTTAATACAAATACCTGCTAGACGTTACTTGTTGTACACACACACACACACACACACACACACACACACACACACACACACACACACACACACACACACACACACACACACACACACACACTGGCACTGGCCCATCTTAGTGTCAAAATTTGGCACTATATACGAGGCGAGAATCTCATTTAAAGGTGGCCGCTCTTATCTATATTTACCACTTCACCATAGTTCAGTCTTGAGACCAGGGATGGGTGAGGCACGGAGGGGAATAAGTGTACTAGTGTCACCTGTGTGTTGTGCTATCGTGCTATCAACGTAAGGAACATAAGAAAGAAAGGAGGAAAGGGATTGTCAATGTTCATGTACTTTTTGTTAGTCTTTACGCACAGGAAGCAAGGAAAAGAGGAGGGAAAGTGGAAGGAAAGAAGAAAAAGAGAGGAACAGGAGGAGGTTTATTCTCTCTCTCTCTCTCTCTCTCTCTCTCTCTCTCTCTCTCTCTCTCTCTCTCTCTCTCTCTCTCTCCCTCCCCCTAGCACGCCTGTTCAGATCCTCCCCTTGAACAGCGTGTCCCGTGCCTGTTGAAATGCTCTGCTCTGCCACTTGCAATGTCCAACTTCCCCTTCCTACAAGTTACTCAGCCACCACCTCTCAGCCAGACCTGCACACCTCCGCCACTGTCCTCAACTTAATGGCCTCTTGCACACATACGGCTGCTTTGACCTTCCCTTACAATATATACCAATTGTACGACCATTACATTTCCACCGCATTTTCACCGCATTTCCACAGCATCCTCATTTTCTGATCCACGCCCTTCTTCCGCTACCTCAATCACACTATACAGGCAACCACATCCTCCTCAATTTCTCCTCTGCCAAACCTTACTGCCCTTTACCTAACCACGACCACCTTCCCGCTAACCACACAGCAACCATACTCCACTGCACTGCCACTCCAGACTCCTCTCAGTTGTAGCCGTCTTCCTAAACGTTTCGGCGCTTTATCTCAATTACTTTATGCAAGCTTCATCGAGGATTATCACGGGTTTCAAGAGTGTTTCGCATGTTTCCAGCGATTTATTATAAATTCTGCGCCAACAGTGAGTAAAAAAACACACCAGAATTTAATTAGTTATTTCTGTTCGTATTCCTAAATGTATCGTCGCTTTATCTCAAGTATCTTTTTACAAGCTCCGGTGGAAGTTATCACGGGTTTCAAAGGTGTTCGCATGCTTCTAGGGATTCATTATAGATTTGCCCTATCAGTGGGGAAAAAGCACAGCAGAATCCGACTAGTCATCTCTATGGCATGCAAAGAAATTCCTTATCAAAGTTCACAGGGTTTAAGAATATGAAATACGAGTATATAGTCTTGGTTTCTCCACACGCGTCACCATACAATCAGGTTATCATGATACCTTGCTGAAAAGCATCCAAAATATTAGCGGTCTTCCTTCTCCGTTCCAGCCAGAGTTGTGACTGACAGACAACTAATGAATGATGATTAATGGCTTCAGTGTTACCTGACACTAACTCTAGGCAGTCAGACACCGTTTTCCAGTATAAATTAGATCATCTCGCTGCTATGGAGACGGATCGAGTTAGAGAAACGCCCTTCCATCATCATTATACACACACACACACACACACACACACACTCTCTCTCTCTCTATCTCTCTCTCTCTCAACTGGCAGCCTCATGGAAAGAGTCGAAGGACTCATTAACTGATGTATTAACTGACGATCGTTTGCTCTTCCTGGTAATTTTGTGGCGTCCTGCGGAAGTCCCCGGAGTTGTGGACAGACACGCTATTCTTCTTCCCTCCTCCTCCACCTCCTGCCGGCCATGGCCGTGTGTGCCAAGCTTATATAGAATACCTCGTCAGTTTCAATTCAACCCGACTGTTTGCGATGGAGAGAGAGAGAGAGAGAGAGAGAGAGAGAGAGAGAGAGAGAGAGAGAGAGAGAGAGAGAGAGAGAGAGAGAGAGAGAGAGAGAGAGAGAGAGAGAGAGAGAGAGAGAGAGAGAGAGAGAGAGAGAGAGAGAGAGAGAGAGAGAGAGAGAGAGAGAGAAACTAATTATGCAACAGTCAAAAACTCTTTGTATAACCATCAAACTTACAATAGCATCGACAACATCACATGCCTATCAATATCAAGCTTAGGATACAGCAGGCCAGACTTTCTACAACTAAAGTTTAGCTGCCTTTCTGAACCTCGGTGTCTTTTGCTGTTCTGATGCATGGGTCGTGCATCAAAGCAACACTCTCTGCTCTTATCAGGTTATTGGTAACACAAGTATTCAAAGCGTATAATAGACACCATAAACAGCGAATATAATTTTCTTTTATGTTGAAAATGCTATACTCTTTGCATTTTACAAGTTCGTCAACGCTGCCGATCAGAAACGTTATGATCGTTATTCACACAATGAACAGATTTCACAAAACGAGCCGGATATTTGCACAGCAGCGTGATGGCGGAGTGACGGAAGGTGTTCTGCTCTCAGTTACCAATTAGCTCAGGCTGATTTGATGTGGCATTCGTGAGCTGCAATATGAAATTTGTTCCTTTGCGTCCGAGGCGAGCATCGGTAGCGCTAGAAGTCAGGAGTGTTGTAGGAAGAAGGCAAGTCTCAAAATATATACTGGTGCTGGTGGTTGAAAAAGACTTTCTGGTGCAGCGACAGTCAGTAGCTGTAATGATGACAAGTGGTGGTGGGCGTGCTGAGTGGCAGGCTGATGGACAAACCATGAATTTTTTTACTCCCTACGATCATCTGAACAGAGAAAGTGGTATCATGAATTATTTCAGCTCTCTAACTGAAAGAAAAGTTAGACATAATAATAGTAATGATAATAATAAGTGTGAGATTTTCGTGACATGAAGGTTGGTGGTGAGGGGAACACGGCCTGAGCGTACAATACTTTACAGTAACAATACCCAACAGTCATCTATATCAGTTCTAATAACACCCAATAATGACAATACCCCAATAACACCCCCCACATCCCAATATCACAGCAGCTTCGAGTAATGCCCCAAGGAATGGCAACACCACCACTGCCTATACCACCACCATCACCACCATCACAACTCCTCCTCCTCCTCCTCCTCCTCCTCCTCCTCCTCCTCCTCCTCTTCTTGGTCCTTCTCCTCCACCTAATCTTCTCTTATCCATCCCTTTCCTTCACCTCATCCAGTCACACTTCTCTTTTTCATTTTTCCTTATCAGTTCCTTTCCTTCAGCTCATTTTGTCACACTTATCTCCCTCCTCACTTTTTCTTATCCCTCCCATTTCCTTAACCCCATCTTGCTATACTTCTCCTTCTCCTACTCCTCTTCCACCTCTTCCTTTCTGAATTGTCCCTTTCCTTCACCCCATCTTGCTACGCTTCTTCTTCTCCTCCTCCTCTTCTTTTCTGAACCGTTCCTTTCCTTCACCCCATCTTGTCACGCATCTTCTCTTCTTCCTTCGAAAACAACAGACACAAATCCTGTTTACAGTTTCCCTTTTTGTCACCGAGTCCTCCCACCGTCTCGCTCACCCTTCACCAAAGCTCACGTGCCCTCCTTTCCCTCTCTTTGTGGCCTTCCTCCCTTCCTCCCCTTCGCGTGCTTGTCTGTCTCTTCGTATTATCGCCTCGTTCTCTTCCTCCCTCCTTTCTCCCCTCTCCTTCCCGCCCATCAGCCAGCCCTTGAGTCTTCATTATTCAGTAATCACATTTATTCTTTTCACATGCTGGAAGAGCCGATAACGAGTAGGTCATTTCTGTCGACAATGGTGATGAGTAAAAGACTGCTTGAATGGAATAATGGGGTAAGAGAGAGAGAGAGAGAGAGAGAGAGAGAGAGAGAGAGAGAGAGAGAGAGAGAGAGAGAGAGAGAGAGAGAGAGAGAGAGAGAGAGAGAGAGAGAGAGAGAGAGAGAGAGAGAGAGAGAGAGAGAGGGCAGGTGTTCTCATATAGCCCTAAAGGAAATTATACGTACAGGTGTGGTGTGCAGGTGCAGAGTAAGCCTGAATGTGAAAGAGGACCGCTGAAGTTCATACGTGCCTAGGTAACTGATGTAGTGGTAATGGTAGTGGTGGTGGTGGTGGTGGTGGTGACGATGATTGTGGTTTTAGTAGTGGTGGTATTTGTGGTTGTAGTGGTAGTAGTAGTAGTAGTAGTAGTAGTAGTAGTAGTAGTAGTAGTAGTAGTAGTAGTAGTAGTAGTAGTAGTAGTAGTAGTAGTAGTAGTAGTAGTAGTGGTGGTGGTGGTGGTGGTGGTGGTGGTGGTGGTGGTGGTAGTAGTAGTAGTAGTAGTAGTAACAATGTTAATAATAATAATAATAATAATAATAATAATAATAATAATAATAATAATAATAATAATAATAATAATAATAATAATAATAATAATAATGACAACAACAACAACAACAACAACAACAACAACAACAACAACAACAACAACAACAACAACAACAACAACAACAACAACAACAAAAAGAACATGAAGAAGAACAAAAAAAAACAAGAACAAGAACAAGAAGAACAAAAAGAAGAAGGACAAGAACAAGAACAACAAGAACAAGAATAAGAACAAGAACAAGAAGAATAAGAAGAGAAGAAGAAAAAGAAGAAGAAGAAGAAGAAGAAGAAGAAGAAGAAGAAGAAGAAGAAGAAGAAGAAGACGAAGAAGAAAGAAGAAAAAGAAGAAAAAAAAAGAAAAAGAAGAAGTAAAAGAAGAAAGGAGCACTCGCCCAAACTATAATACCACCAACAACAAAAGCACTAATACCCAACAAATGCACACACCACCAATAACAACAACAGCAGTACACACACGCTCGACCAGACAGGCTTAATCTTTCCCGGAAGCTTAATATTGGCGCCCTTCTTTAATGAACACCGCTCTGCCGGCCCACAGTCGACCCTCACGCCTGGACGGGCAGTGAGTAGGAGGGACCCAGCCGTGTGGAAACAAACGGCAGCTCTGACCTACAAGCCTTTACCGACCTCTGGCTCGGCCTACGCCCTGTGTGATGTGTAGGAGTGCGGGTCTTTTCGTTTTTTTATCTATGGAGGAATGGGAAAGACTGGGAAAGGAAGAAATGGAGATATTACAGATCGTATCTATAAATGGTGGAGATAAGGGTGATATACGACTACTGGTGCTATGAAGAGATACGGCTATGTGTTATACATTTATATTGCTACTACTACTATTACTTTTCTTTACGTATGGAGGAGATTGCTAAGGTAAAAAAAAATTAGAGAAAAAAGTACAATTAATTGCCGCTCCAAGAAAGGTCCTGAAGAAAAGTTTCAAGCAAGTAAGCCAATGTATCTCCGGGAGGGTCATGATACTCTTGTCTTGGAATAGTTCAAGTCATGGGATGAGAAAAACATAAACTAGAAGGTAATTCCAGACTTTACTGGTGAGGAAAAACGACAGCATGAAGATACCATTTACTTACAACCACCACCACCACCACCACCACTACTACTACTACTACTACTACTACCAGTACTAGCACCACTAACACCAACAAACCATCAACCACCACCACCACCACCACTACTACTACTACTACCAGTACTAGCACCACTAACACCAACAAACCATCAACCACCACTACCACCACCACCACTACCACCGCCACTGCCACTTCCAAAAACAAAAAAATTGAAATACACCTGTACGTACATAAACAAGTTCCTCCCATTTCCCCTGATACTCGTAACCAGCCGAATGGCCCACAGCGGTACCCACGCCCACCCCCCAAAAAAAAATAAAACACTGCGTACAAAGGCCCTGTGTGGAGCTGACAACAATACAAACTTTGACATCAACAAACATCACTTTCACTCGTATTGTCCTGACGAATGAGAGCCAAGTTTGCTACTAACTTTTATTACTTCCCCTAGAGATGTCTGGAAGAAAGGAGAGCAAGAGGACGAGGGCAAGGAGGAGTACAAGGAGGTGGATGAGGCAGAGAAGGCAGAAGAGGAGGAGTCACACGTTCACAAAGTTACCGAGAAGAGCTTGTATTAATTAGACCACGAAACGAGATGGATTGGTAGGTGAGTGGATAGATAGATAGATAGACAGATAGTTAGCTAGCTAGGTAGATAGATAGATAAATATATAGATAAATAGACAGACAGACAGACAGACAGACAGACAGACAGACAGATAGATAGATAGAGATAGATAGACAGATAGATAGATATAGAAAAAAGAAAGAAAGAAAGATAGATAGATAGATTGATAGACAGATAGATAGATAAATAAATAAATGAATAAATACATAAACGTATATACATGCAAACACATAAATATATTCATACATACATACGAATATGTAAACATAGATACAGATGAATAGAATGTTAGATACATAAATACACACACACACACACACACACACACACACACACACACACACACACACACACACACACACACACACACACACACACACACACACACACACAGATTTATACATACATACATACATACATACACACATACATAGACAAATATATGCATAGATGGATATCTCGCTAGCCTTAGATAAATAAATAAAATAGATGGATAGATAGATAGATAGATTAGATATATTAACAAATAGATGGACAGACAAACAAGTGCTAGATAGATGGACAGAAAGATTGATACGCAGAAAGATAAATGGATAGATGAACAAATACAGATAAATGCAGCAAATAGGAAACAAATGAATAATATATCTTTTCAATCTCCTAACTGTCATTTTTCCAGCCTGCATTCGTGAAAAATATAAATCACGGCAAACAGAAATTTAAAAAATAAATCAGAAAATCCAGAAGTATTAGGAACCTTAAGCTTATTACTTTTATTACTATGATTATTATTATTCTTATTATTATTATCATTTGTTCTATGAGGATATATGCATTTCTGAGGAAGAAGCACCTACCCCTCTCTCTATTACTGTCCTTTGTAGTCCTCGTTTAATTACTTAAGACACGAAGGGTGACATGTATCAAAGTCATCCTATTTCGGGGAAGAATGTACGACTTAGTGGGGAGCAAATAGATAAACAAATGGATACGCACATAAATGCAGAAATATGGAGGCACACAAGTAAAGAGAAAATAAATGTCCTGCTATTTTTAACTCTCATATTTCATAGTTTTGTTTTGTTTTGTTTTTCTAAGCGGTAAACTGTTAATTTTATTTTTACTTTTTCCTATCCTGCTATTTATATAAGCAAAGAAAAGACAAAAACAAAAAGGAATAAAGACATGAAACATCCCTCAAACGACAAAAAAAAAAAAGAAGTTAAACAATGAACAAAATCCCTTGAAAACATAAATAACAAAAACAAACATAAAACTCATTCACATGTTTACGACTCAGACTAAACTCGTGCTCAGCCGGCAAGAAAGTGACAAACCCCAGACCGGCTGACGGCGCTCCTCCCCGGCACACCACCGCGGCGCCGCCACCGCCACCCCGAGCAGCGGGCGGCGCCACCACAGGAGTCTAAGCCAACATTTCCTAAGATCTTCAGACCTCGGGGAAGCAGTACTGTGTGTGTGTGTGTGTGTGTGTGTGTGTGTGTGCACGTTTGGACGCTGACGCCGCACAGCTGTTCCAACACATCACTCCCTACGTTGTTAATGGTTTCTGGCAGGTATACAGCCTTACGCTACACACACACACACACACACACACACACACACACACACACACACACACACACACACACACACACACACACACACACACACACACACACACACACCACCCCTGGCACAACACGTCAACCACCACCTTCCACCTTTCCCTCTCCTCACCCTTCCGGCCTACGAATAAAGGTCTTTCCGTCCCGGGCACGCGTCCAGCGGTGTCGTCAGAGAAGAGATTCCTCTGTGCTTTTATCGGCAAATTAACAAATTGACCGTGTGAGCAGAAAGAAGTGAGTCACGGGAAAGGGAAAGGTAAAGGAGGCGAATATACAGAGGAGATGCTGTGGGGAGGTGCTTTGTGATGTGATTGCCACAATATTGTGGGAGTAGGTGAGGCGAGGAGAAAACAGGAGCGTCGCCAATCAAAAGTACATTAATCTTTTGGCTCATCTGTTAAAATAAATATGTCCATCAGTTACTAGGCGAGTTACTTTAGAAACAGTGTGGTGTAGGAGATGGTTTGTGATGAGACTGTTATTGCGTTGTGTACGGAACAGTAAGGCAAGGAACGAACAGGAGGGTCATCAAGAAAAAGAATAGTAATCTTTTGGTTCGTCTGTTAAATAAATACATTCATCAGTTATTAGGAGAGTTACTTTGGATATAGTATCTGGGGCACCGAACAGGCCAAATGTGTAAACAGGTGACCCAGGTGAGCACAGTGTTGTATGTATAAGGTGTCTTTCATTGGAATGGTACGAGGGGAGAGCGGGAAGGAATTGACTGGAAAACGGCCACCTTACTCGCTTTGATTTGACCATTTACAAACCATTTACCTCTGCCTCAGAACTCACAGAAAATAAAGCTTGTGGATAGAAAACGCCAATAATGTTCTCGGTTTGGCTGTTCTTGATACCACGCAATGTTCTATTAGATAATCTTTCCAACACCCTTGTGACGACAGTCCACACTCCTTTATTATGTATAAAGGGCATGTTCTTAGCTCCCTCCCTGTCTACAGTAGCACCCCACCACAACCCTGGCACTGTCACTACACTATTTCATCTTGGTGTCTACAAAAAATGTGTAGCAATTTCTTCATACCTTTCTTTTTTTAATAGCTACTTTCTCTCATGTTTAGGTTTTACACGGTGTCAGGGCGAGATACCTGATGGGATCGCATGAGAGAAGCCCAGGTTTATTTGCGGTACTGATTAAGAAGGTGCACGAGTGCCCCGTCACATATTTAATTTTACATTGCCTTGATTCTCCCTACATTCCACACCTGTCTCGTCAATTTTCTGCCTTCACTCCACCTCCCGACTTATTGCTCTGCCCCCTCGCACCTTCCCTCTGCCCCTTCCCCGCCCCGCATCCATCGTTATTTTCTTGTAACTTCCTTCCGCTGCGACACACCCATTCCTCTATTCCCGCATAACCCTTGTCCTTCCTTTCCACTTACCCCTTCACATGTCCTTGGTCCCTCCCCTTTGCCTCGCAGGGGTGCATGGCACAGGGTAAAAGGGAATGAGTTTCAAGCGATCATTTTTTCACAAACTGTCGGGTACTTGTCTGTTCACCGCCCTAATTGGAGCAAACATCCGCAAAGGCAAGGCTGGAAGTTGAGGGTCGACTGATGCTTGGGCTTTAAGGACATGAAACTTTCATCGCCGCGCCTACAATATCATACTCTCTTAAATATTTCAACCGCTACAGTTACCTACACGAGAAGGACGAAATAATTTAATGGAACAAGCCAGTTGAAGGAAAATGTATATATGTGAAATCTCACGCGCTCTGATTTTAATTAAGAACATCAATATTTTAAGTTTCTCCTCACCTAACGCACACATCATGACTAACATTTACGACAAATACTTCCACTATGCTCTTTTGGATGTGCTAAATATAAAATGCTACACCTTAACTTAAGGTCACACCATATTGGGAAACCTTTTCATTCGTGCCACATAAATGATGCCTGGGTGACCTTCGTGAGCGCACCGGTGGCTCCAGGCCCCGCCACCACCAAGCTGCTGCTCCTCCCGGTACTTATTCACGCGAAGGATTGAAGAAAAGAAGTGTGTGTGTGTGTGTGTGTGTGTGTGTGTGTGTGTGTGTGTGTGTGTGTGTGTGTGTGTGTGTGTGTGTGTGTGTGTGTGTGTGTGTGTGTGTGTGTGTGTGTGTGTGTGTGTGTGTGTGTGTGTGTGTGTGTATGCTTTTCATGGCACTTATTCATGCGAAGGAAAGGGAGAGATTGAAAAAAGATGTGTGTGTGTGTGTGTGTGTGTGTGTGTGTGTGTGTGTGTGTGTGTGTGTGTGTGTGTGTGTGTGTGTGTGTGTGTGTGTGTGTGTGTGTGTGTGTGTGTAAATAATAATAATAATAATAATAAACGGTTTATTATTTAGGCAGTTGACAAACTGAAAATGTACATAGGGGATGTGTGTGTGTGTGTGTGTGTGTGTGTGTGTGTGTGTGTGTGTGTGTGTGTGTGTGTGTGTGTGTGTGTGTGTTTATGTCTCACCCCGGTATGTGTGTCGAACAGCATCGATGAATATCTTCCACAAAATATAGTCATACACACACACACACACACACACACACACACACACACACACACACACACACACACACACACACACACTTATATATCCTTCACCTTTTCATATTATGCATTCCTCTGCGCCTATATTCCCCTCTTCATGTTTATTCAGTTGGGAGAGCGTGTCATTGCTCCTCGCTATCATACGAGACCATCGACTCGAGGGAGACACCTCATAAAAGAAGTGGAGCACAAACCATTCCTTCCGGGAAACGCGAGCAGGAGCATCACAACACTGCGGCACACTTCCACTGCCTTTCGATACTTCATTCTGATCTGGAGACTGTACCGGAGAGTGAGAGGAAATATGTGCTCTCTCTCTCTCTCTCTCTCTCTCTCTCTCTCTCTCTCTCTCTCTCTCTCTCTCTCTCTCTCTCTCTCTCTCTCTCTCTCGTGAAGCTTGGGAATCACACCCAATTAAATATCATTGAGTTTGCTTGTCCTCACGTCTAGTGTTTTAATGAAGTGGCCACGAGAACTGCCTCTGACGCTACTCTTACAGCTTTCTTTACTACTGCTGCTGCTACTACTACTACTACTACTACTTCTACTACTACTACTACTACTACTACAAGGATCATCTAGGATCTCTTCTGAGTCTCACAGTTCGGTAGTGAGAGGTTCCCTGAATGTTTCTTAATTGTGCAAAGCGTGGTATGGACGGGATTATACAAGCTACTACACAACAATTCAATAAATTGGTGACCTGTGTGTGTGTGTGTGTGTGTGTGTGTGTGTGTGTGTGTGTGTGTGTGTGTGTGTGTGTGTGTGTGTGTGTGTGTGTGTGTGTGTGTGTGTGTGTGTGTGTGTGTGTGTGTGTGTGTGTGTGTGTATGAAACAACCTATATTGAAAGAAACAGAAGTCTTCGGGATCTTTTATTTTCTCTTTCATTCTTCTTTTTATACCTGACTACGAAACCACGAATAATGATAATGATAATGATAACAGTAATAATAATAATAATAATAATAATAATAATAATAATAATAATAATAATAATAATAATAATAATAATAATATGAACAGAGGGGTAAGTAAAGCCGATATCACACGTAAATATCTGAATATTGTATGTGTCTGAGCATATATAACTAGCTCACGTTTTCCTGAAAGATAAAGAAATGTTCCTTTCCCTCTTCTTTGTTATTCGTGTAAATTCTATTTTTTTTCTCAGACTGAACAAGAGAATCTAGTCTGGCCTTCACATTTCATATATATATATATATATATATATATATATATATATATATATATATATATATATATATATATATATATATATATCAGTAACACGCCGTATGCAACTAAATGTTGCAATTCTCGGACAAAAAAGTGTTGAATTCCCAGGAAAGTTCGTTTAGTTACCACTTCTAGTTTGAAGAATGCTGTCCATCGGCATGTTGGAGTCTGCCTGACCTTTACAAACACTGAAATACGCAAGAGCTGACCCGATTCGTGTTTGACGTTATCAATAAAGCGGTGCCGAATTTCGAGAAAAGCTATTTCGGTGACCCCCTCGGGCTTCAAAAAGTGCCAACAGCGCGCTATGCACGAGTCGGTCCCCTGTGTATTCAGCAGTCTGAACTATGGTAAAGAGGACGTTGGCCCAGTTTTTTTGGGTATTTTCCTGATAAATATTAATAATTTTTAGAAAAACCTTCCTCGGGCAACTATGTGTAGCTCAAATACGCTCTGAAATAAGGAATGCTGAGGTCTATAACCAAACCCTACTGTCGCTCCAATACAGACCTCGCGCGCTGGAATACTTTTGAAAACTACACGTATAAAATAAATGCATAAATGAATAAACAAATAAATATTCTACGCTTTTTTCTTGCGGGGATTACGAAACCCCAACATTTCTGGGCAAAGTTCATAGGTTAAAATGGATTACCATACGTTCAGTGAACATTTTCTCCTGCTGCACGTGTGCTTCGGCAGGTGCGCTGTGGCCGGTGCTTCGTCACGTGCCTTGGTGCAATGCGTGAGATGCAGTGTGGATACCCAACGATAAAGTATGAGCTTCTGTAAGAATGATAACTAGGGAAGTATGCGGAGATACAGCATGGAGACCCAAAGATACACAAGCTATGTAAGGATGCCAGCTAGAAATGTGTGTGAGGATGCAATGCGAATACCCAAAGATGTAGTAAAAGCTGTGTAATGACGGTACGTAGGCAAGCAAATGTGTGAGGATGATATGACCTAAGCATGATTACAAATACAATTCCACATCTAACAAACAAGAAAAATAATAGTAATAGAAGCAATTACAGTGAGCAGACATTACTGTGATGTACGACAAGAGAAATATACAAGAGCACAATACCCAGCAGCAAGAAACTAAATCATATACTCGTAAAATATTACACAGCTTGTGCCTTCCAGCGGCGTAACACTACTCGGACTCTCCTGTTATTGCGTACATACATACAACACAGATACGACCTTCAGTTTGTATAACGTGTGTGTGTGTGTGTGTGTGTGTGTGTGGTAGGGTGGGATGAGGGAAGGCGGAAGGACTGGCAGCGAAATGTCATGAGAGAAAGTGAGAGAGAAAAAAAAAATGTGAGAGAGAGAGCGATGCCGTGGGAACACCAAAACATTTTGAAATACACACTGTTTCCTGCTCCGTCCACACCACTATGTATTAATCCACGGCCCACAGAATTGTTCGGATATATTACCAATTTTTTTCTAGCATTCACGCTCCATTAAAAATACATCAGTTACGTGACGGTCATTAAACTATAAATAGTCGATGCACCGCGGCCATTAATAGTAAAGGTGTGATTTTATTTCCGCTAAATTATGTGAATCAGCCGCTACAACGTTACGTCTTCCAGCGAGAGAGAGAGAGAGAGAGAGAGAGAGAGAGAGAGAGAGAGAGAGAGAGAGAGAGAGAGAGAGAGAGAGAGAGAGAGAGATGCGTACACCTCACGCGCAAACACACACACACACACACTCTCTCTCTCTCTCTCTCTCTCTCTCTCTCTCTCTCTCTCTCTCTCTCTCTCTCTCTCTCTCTCTAAGAAGATCCCAAACTTACTGAATTAAATTTTCTTATCTTTAAGTTATTTTCTCAGGCTTTCGCACTTTTCCAAATTCCACTTCCTCCTCTTGCACCTGTCCTTAGTAATAATAATAATAATAATAATAATAATAATAATAATAATAATAATAATAATAATAATAATAATAATAATAATAATAATAATGATAATAATAATGACTACTACATCAGTTCTAATTATATCACAGCGCCACAAAATATTGAAAAGGAATCTCTAGTAATATCAATAAATAATTCCTCGTATTCCCCCACACATCCACGCATCCACCTCTCCACTCCTCATACCTCCACACCGGAATAAAGAAAGGCACTCCACATAATCCTACCTCAGATATATAAATAAGTAAATAAATAAACAAATAAATAAACAAACAAAAAAAAACTCGTAGCTTTCACCTCAAAATAACCATAACAAGTTCCTCCCTTCCCCTTACAATAATAATAATAAAAAATAAAAATCCTTAACATAAAAAATAAATTAAAATAAGGAATCAGTCGAATGAAGATTTTTCAATATCGAATTTTTCACATTGTCGTGGAGCAGATAACTTTTTGGCTATAATAAGTGATTTTTTTTTTATACATTTTCTTATTCATTATACTGTCCTTTTAAAATTTTTCATTGATACTTTTATAATTAAGTTTTGGAAGTCCCTCATCACAGTGAGCATCCTGCCGTGAAATGACGATAGAAATAACAGCAACGTGGAAATTAGAGGAAAATGTGTAGGGAACTGCCGAGCCTTGTGATGCTAATTTAGAGAAAGATGTTGAGAGAGAGAGAGAGAGAGAGAGAGAGAGAGAGAGAGAGAGAGAGAGAGAGAGAGAGAGAGAGAGAGAGAGAGAGAGAGAGAGAGAGAGAGAGAGAGAGAACTCATCCCTACCAACACACACACACTCACACACACTAAAACGTTAACATACGGTAATAGCCGATGACATACCAATTAGAATACACAAATAAAAAGAAACAGGAAAAAAAAAAAGCAAGGAAACAGATGCAGCTCGACATAATAATACAAACACAACAGCAAAGTGACCACACGCTCATGTTGTATGCGACAAACGCCTGGCAGAGAGTGACGAGGCGACTAATGAAACGGGTGATGTACAGAACGGTTATTGCTGCGATGCGGAGCGGGTGGTGGTGGTGGTGGTGGTGGTGGTGGTGGTGGTGGTTGTATCTGTAACACTTCTATGAATGATGCGGGTAGGTTAGGTTAGGTTATGTTTATGTAGGTTCTTATGTAGGTTATGTAGGTTTATGTAGGTTTATGTATGTTATGTAGGTTTTTCTGTCTTTTTATTATTATCATCTTTGTTTTGTTTTTTTTTATTATGCATGTTATTATTTTTACATGTGAAGAAAGTCAGTCAACACCACAACAAAGTAAAGGTAAAATATTATCTCAAGTTGCCGCTCCAATTAAAGTTACATAAAAAACACATGAACTCAATGTCAATTATTCCTTTTCCGGAGATGTTTAGATACTCTCCTTTCGAAATAAACCAAATAAACGAAAAAAGGAAGACAGGCAGGTAGAAAGTACGAGTAATAGTAGTGGAAGTAGTAGTAGTAGTAGTAGTAGTAGTAGTAGTAGTAGTAGTAGTAGTAGTAGTAGTAGTAGTAGTAGTAGTAGTAGTAGTAGTAGTAGTAATCTAATGACATATTTAATTTTCTACAAAGATGTCATAACTTTTCATATTTTTCCTGTTGCTGCATCTCTTTCAAGTTCATATTTCATCTCTACATCGTTTTTATTTTCCTTCTTGATCATCACTCTTTTTTCTGCCCTCCTCCGTTATGTTATATTGCTTTAGGTTTTAAACTCATTATTTTCTTTCTTTAAAGTCATCCTCCTCTTTCATTTATTTATTCTAGGCTTTCACACTTATAAGAATTTCTTTTCATATCTTTCCTTTTTTAATGTGTACACACCTCACAGATACCGCAGTATTATACACACACACACACACACACACACACACACACACACACACACACACACACACACACACACACACACACACACATCTTTCATAAAACATTTTCATAACAGCAATAATGTGACAGTGAGCAATTAATTTATTTTCGCTCCAAGTCTCTGGTTTCGGTTATATTTTTGTCACCTTTTATTTGATCATTTATTTGTATACTCTCTCTCTCTCTCTCTCTCTCTCTCTCTCTCTCTCTCTCTCTCTCTCTCTCTCTCTCTCTCTCTCTCTCTCTCTCTCTCTCTCATGAGGCCTTATCTGACGTGAGTAATAGGAAGGCAAGGAAGATTAATTTATAATATAAGCTGCTGCGATGGTGGTGGTGGTGGTGGTGGTGGTGGTGGTGGTGGTGGTGATGGGGATAGCGGAAATAGAAGAGGAGGAAGAGTGAGGATTATTAGCAAGGATCAGAGGAGGAGGAGGAGGAGGAGGAGGAGGAGGAGGAGGAGGAGGAGGAGGAGGAGGAGGAGGAGGAGGAGGAGGAGGAGGAGGAGGACAAGGAGGACGAGGACGAGGATAAGGACGAAAACGAAGACGACGATGACGACGAAAAGGAGAAGAAGGAGAAGAAGAAGGAATGGAAGAAAAAAATGAAAGAAAAGAAGAAACGAAGTTAAAATGGGAAAAAAAGAACAACTCGAGAGAGAAAAATAAGTTAACAGAAATAACAGACATAACTTTTCAGCCATAACGAGATTGCAACAGTTGGAAAGACAAGTAATTTCGACAGACTCTCACAGCCAGCGTGGAAGCATGACTGAAGAGAGAGAGAGAGAGAGAGAGAGAGAGAGAGAGAGAGAGAGAGAGAGAGAGAGAGAGAGAGAGAGAGAGAGAGAGAGAGAGAGAGAGAGAGAGAGAGAGAGTGTTTGAGCGCCTCTCCTCTCCTCTCCTACCTCAGACAGCTCGCGGGAAAAGAAAGCAAGTAGAAAAAGAATGCCACGTGAGCTGAGAAATAGATATTAAGAAATTTTCACACGACGGGGGGCAAAAAAAAAAAAACAGTCTCTGCATTAGACACTTAGCGGAAATATTGTATCACATTAGAACAACTGAATGAACAGCGAATTAAAAAATAAAGTAAAAGGAAATAGAATATAGGAGGGGGAGAGCAATAGTTGTTCATCTGGCTTCTTGTGAGTAAATGGATGCATAAAACTGGAAATAGTAATGAAAAAAAAATGAAAAAATAAAAAAAATAAAATAAAAAGTAAAAATATAGGTAACGGGAAAAAAGTTAAAAAAGACAAAAAAAATAATTATATAAGCTTTAATGGATCAAAATATTCTTTTCTTTTTTTTTTTACATTTTCCTTTGTGATTCGGACATTGCAGTTACTAATTTCGTCAGTATCTGGTCCCGGTGAGTGACAATTCGATTTGACAACTTGGAAAAAAAAAAAAAAAAAAATATATATATATATATATATATATATATATATATATATATATATATATATATATATATATATATATATATATATATATATATATATATATATATATATATATATATATATATATATATATATATATATATATATATATATATATATATATATATAAACTGTACCAATTTCAGTGACGCTTTACCGCCCACGCTATCATTTCTCACCGTCGCATTTATTTATTCTTTTTCATCACCGTTCCTCAGAATTGTACTTATCCTTCTCTATAGGAACCGGCAAACTATTCCGAACATATCAATAACTCATGAAAACTTATATACTCTTATTAGATCCCCACGTAATCTTCTCTTTCTCGAGGGGATGGACATCGACAAGTTTCAACCTCTCTTCATAAGGGTTGGGACTAATCCTGGAAATGAATCAGCAGGAGCAGATGGAGGAGGAGGAGGAGGAGGAGGAGGAGGAGGAGGAGGAGGAGGAGGAGGAGGAGGAGGAGGAGGAGGAGGAGGAGGAGGAGGAGGAGGAGGAAGAGGAGGTGGAGGAGAAAGAGGTGGAGGAGGAGGAGGAGGAGGAGGAGGAGGAGGAGGAGGAGGAGGAGGAGGAGGAGGAGGAGGAGGAGGAGGAGGAGGAGGAAATATGTAGTCACAAGTCATGGAAATTAAGCACTCTCAACATGAATCATCGCCAAAACAAACACACACACACACACACACACACACACACACACACACACACACACACACACACACACACACACACACACACACACACACACACAAAGAAAGATACACGTCCCCCACCATCCAGAGTTGGGCAGTGGTCGACAGCAGCAGTGGAAGCCCGGCGATGAATTAAAGCCACCTTTCAATCTGACAGGGAGTCGCCACTGTTTACATGTCTACCTTGTACACTCTCTCTCTCTCTCTCTCTCTCTCTCTCTCTCTCTCTCTCTCTCTCTCTCTCTCTCTCTCTCTCTCTCTCTCTCTCTCTCTCTCTCTCTCTCTCTCCTTACCCTCTTCGCAATCACTCTCCCTTCTTTTCACAATTACTCAGAGTCACCGAGGCTTCAGAACGATGAGAAATTTAGCATCTGGAATCGTTCTGCTCAAGGGGACGACTCTATATGTCATGGGAACGAGTGGTGGAAGAGGGCAGGAGGGAGGAAAATGTGGGAATAGTGTTTGAGAAGCGTCTTGCTAAAGAGAAAGCAGATTGACAGACAGACAGATGCAGATAGACGGACAGACTGATAAGAAATGAGTGACCTTTGATGAAAAAATAAATGAAAAAAAGCATTGTTATGTCTTTACAGTGCATTAGTTTTTTTACAGCACGCCCGTAACTTTATTTTTTTTTTCATTACTAGTTCTCTCTCTCTCTCTCTCTCTCTCTCTCTCTCTCTCTCTCTCTCTCTCTCTCTCTCTCTCTCTCTCTCTCTCTCTCTGTCGTGTACCTACTCTTGAATGCCAGACAGGTAACATCTAACCTCCAGACGCTGATTAATGAGCAAAGTTTCATCCTTTCCTCCACAATTTTTTTTTCTTTTTTTGAGCTATAAATTTGCGACTTGACTCAGCCTCTTTTAATCCTGAACTCAGCTGTAGTGACGAGTAACACCTTTTTTTCCTCTCCGTCCAAATCCCCTTCTGTTCAGCCTCTGTTACATGCCACAAAGTCTCTCTCTCTCTCTCTCTCTCTCTCTCTCTCTCTCTCTCTCTCTCTGGTAGAGGCTTTCACGTGAGATGCAGGTGTGGCGGTTCCCATGACATGAGGTGAAAGCATGACGTCTCTAGTTCCACGTGGCTAGGTAC
Source organism: Scylla paramamosain (assembly GCF_035594125.1). NCBI lineage: Eukaryota > Metazoa > Arthropoda > Malacostraca > Decapoda > Portunidae > Scylla > Scylla paramamosain. The sequence continues at coordinate 31,954,194 of NC_087156.1, read as the reverse complement.
CTATGGCATTGCACCAAGTCCTCCTCTTCCTCCTCCTCCTCCTCCTCCTCCCTGCTGTCGTCCGCCCCGAGTCATCCCCTCTGGCTCTAAAAACCGACGAGTAAAACACCCTTCAAGTTACGTGGAGAGTGCAAATCAAGAGAAGAAAAAGTGACTCTCATAACTCTCACTTAGTCTCGACATATGCAGCTAACCATCATTCTGGAAACATGACAAGCTATTTACTCTTGACTTTGCTTTTAAATGTATATCGTAAATGTAACGTTAGCCTCTCACTCTATCCATCTCCTCGACAGAATCACGCCCTCCATCATTACTCACCCACGCAGGCTCTGGGTCGCTGCTCCCCTCACTCCGGTACTCCTACACTTCAATGCCAGTCAACCCAGCAGCTTCAAGAGCCTGAATGAACCACCTGCCGGAATTAATGGCATCCTAAAGAGGGGGGTTCATTGCACAAGGTCGCTGCCTGTCCCCACTTGTACCCTTTTAGAACACCCGACCATCGTTATAGCACAGAGGGAGCCCGGTTCGTCCTGCTGGCACCACCCTGAAGGCGCCTTGTGAACGCAGGAAATGCCTGGCATCTGACTGGGGAGAGACGCAAGCAGCCCGACCTCGTACCTTGTTTCATCTTTCATTAATCTTAGCTTGTTCACAGATTTAAGTCAAGGATGGAAATGAGTTAATGGTTTTAGTTCATTTAGCGGGATTTAGGTGTGAAACTACGTTATTACCTATCAAAGTATCATTATCTCCATCAATCTTAGCTTACTCATAGACATAAATCGAAAGTGGAGGTGTTTAGAGGTTAGTTCTTAGTTTATCTACCCGAAGCTTATGTAACTACTGTGTATTAGGAGACTATAAACGTAATCACAACGATGATAACAGTGTGGTTCATATTCACGTTATCTAGTCCTGTCATCCTTACTCACTCACTCATTCCTTCAGTCAGGCCTGGGGTCGAAGACGAAGGAATCACACTGGTGGGAGAGAAAGAGAGCAGAGAGATGCCTTAAGCTGCTCACACACTCGGCCCTCACATTTACCAGAAGTGGGTGTTTATCTGTGTGTTTGCACGTCCGATCCACTCTGAGTTTGAAGCACGTGACCCGACAGGAAAACACTCTTAAATCCCCAAGCTCTGATTATGGCGTCTTTTTTCCCTATTGGCGCACCGAGGCACCTGGTCCTCCTTGGCACGGGGCCGGGAGTGACGTCACCATCAAAGCGCTTTTGAGTCTCGCCGATAAATTGTTATGCGAAACGAACATGGTAAAGACAAGGCAAAGGCGCTAACAAGTTGACGTGCTGCTGAACAAGAATACACTGAAGACTGAGGCTGCAGCTCCTGGAGGCAGCGGGAACGGCATGGGAGGGGACGATGAGGGGAGTACACACGTCAAAAATTTGCATTGACGCTTGAAATTCCCTGGAGAAGTGAAGGAATACAAGCTGTTTTTTTTTTTTGTTTTTTTTATGGTTTGAATTCTGCATCTTCCTCCAACCCCATAAACACCGTAAAGGTTGTACATCCATTCCTTCCCTTCTTGCTCACCGCCACATCCGTCCAGCCTCCACTGCCATCCTCAGGCCTCTCCCTCCCCAGCCCGCTCCCTCATCCCTCCTCTTCCGTCACCAACATTACACCCTCTCCTTCAGCCCGCCTCCACGACCATCTCCATTTTACTCGTTCCCTCTGCCTCCCTCACACTCCTCTTACTCCCTCTCCAATACATCCCCACTATCACGATCACCCTTCTTCTCCCAGCCCACCTCCCGCTACCACCGCCGCTCTAGTCCTCCACTCACCTCGCCCACCCTCATAACCACCTCCAATTTGGCTACTCCTATCTTCAGTCCACCTCTCTCATTCCCAACGCCTCACACCACTCTGACCGTAGCTCCTCACCCAGCCTATCTCCCCACACCCTTATCTCGCCTCTTCAACCTGCCCCTCCATCATACCGCCATCACCCACCACGCCCGCAACTCCCTCAAGGCCCCTCGGCTCTACCTTTCACTGATGCATGGGGAATTGGAGCGTGGTATCCCGAGGTATAAAAAAAAAAAAAAAAAGAAAACTGTAAGAAACACGAATTCCATGGAGGTAAGGCAGCACGGCACGCAGGGGACGAAAAGTAGCGTTCCTCATACATTATTAGCGAGAGAGAGAGAGAGAGAGAGAGAGAGAG
>NC_087156.1:31939496-31944496 GCF_035594125.1 Scylla paramamosain | reverse complement strand
CAATATTACTACAACACGCGTTAAAGATTCCCAAGCACGTATAGCGATATTAATTTTTCAGACTCGCATACGTACAATACTTTATACTTCATTTTTTTTTTCTTTCTTTCGTTCTTTTTTTTTTTTTTTTGGTGTACCAGGCAAAGGTATTCTTGATTTAATTGAAAGAAAACAAAGAGGTGTTTACCTTGACTTTTCTTTCAAAAGTTTTGGGGGTAAACAGCTCAGTTGAATAGAGAGAGAGAGCGAGAGAGAGAGAGAGAGAGAGAGAGAGAGAGAGAGAGAGAGAGAGAGAGAGAGAGAGAGAGAGAGAGAGAGAGAGAGTGTATGTGTGTGTGTGTGTGTGTGTGTGTGTGTGTGTGTGTGTGTGTGTGTGTGTGTGTGTGTGTGTGTGTGTGTGTGTGTGTGTGTGTGTGTGTGTGTGTGTGTGTGTGTGTGTGTGTGTGTGTGTGTGTGTGTGTGTGTGTGTGTGTGTGTGTGTGTGTGTCACGTGAATGAAACCCATGACAATAGTTCGTTAGTCTGTATTTTTTAGTTTTTGTTTGCTCTCTCTCTCTCTCTCTCTCTCTCTCTCTCTCTCTCTCTCTCTCTCTCTCTCTCTCTCTCTCTCTCTCTCGGACAATCAATTTCCCCCGTCAAGCGCAGCATCGCCAGCCGTCCCTCCTTCACCACCCGCTTCGGGACAAGCAATGTGGATCGCGGCTATGTCAAGTGTTTCTACTATTGGGAAAACTCTACGCACATTGTTTCCTACCAAAATACACACACACACACACACACACACACACACACACACACACACACACACACACACACACACACACACACACACACACACACAAGCACAAGTCGATAAAGATTAATTCAACTTTCCGATCTCTCTCTCTCTCTCTCTCTCTCTCTCTCTCTCTCTCTCTCTCTCTCTCTCTCTCTCTCTCTCTCTCTCTCTCTCTGCAGAATAAGTGCCTTGCTGTTAATTAAAGCAAAACACACGCCCTTCCCCTTCACCCGCGTTTGTGTTGGCAGTGTATGCGTTGCCTGCTGTCAAGGTCATCCCTGGAGGCTGCTAACTACTTTAGTTGTCTCTCCCTCCACCTATTCTATCTCTCTTCCCCCACTGCAAGTTGTCTTTCAATGATTCAATAACATGCTTTCTATTTAATTTCCTGTCGCTGCCTCGGTCTGTTCCTTTTCCACGCTCTCCTCCTCCTCTTCTCCTCTAAGTCTTTCTCTTTCTCGTCGGCTTCATTGCTTGTGTTCATCGTCCTCCTTTCATCCTTCCTTCGTTTTCTTTTCTTCCTAAGCTTCCTTTTCCTTACACGCCACACCCTCCTCGCTGCGTAGTAAAAAAGAAAAAAAAATTCACCTGTCTTCTTGCATCAAATGCCACCAAAGCGAAATTATGCAAAATTTTCAAGAGCCCTTAGCACTACTTACGACATCCTGTTTACATGCCTGGTGCTATTTAAAGGTCCTGTTATTCATCGGTATGGTAATTGATAATGGCTTAGAATGGAGATCAAGAGACTCAACCGGTGGCAACACTGACGAATGAGAGGTATCCTTAACAACTCACTCATTATTCAGTGCATGCTACGGTTACCATGACGACATCGAAGTTTGTAGCCAGACTATCCACTTTATCTTTCTTTTCTTTTCTTATGAATGTAACGTAAAATTTTTCAAATCTCCTACTTAAATTTCACTTTTTGTCTTGTCCTTGGCCCCAAACCACAATTTTCGAGTTATTTCCATCTAAACAAAATAGAAAAAGTTATTTTGATCCTAAAACTTTGCTTTTGTGGTTAGAACAATGAATTTACATTTTTGCCTTATTTCATTATAGTATGGGTTACTATTGGTTTTCATGTCAGGTAAAGACCTTTGCAAAATCTCAATTGCTTATCTAATTGGTTTTGAAATGTAGCAAGTTAAAACAATGAAAGAATATAAAGTGTTCTAAAGATTTTTAATTTTAATAAGATCGTTCTTGAAATGGCCAGATCTAGCAAGAAATTTCTCATGTTCAGAAATCTTCTCAAATCTTCTAGAATGTTCTATCAGATACTCTTAGAAGTATCTAGAAGATTTTAGAACATTTTATTCAATATAAACATTTCCAGAATATTCTAGAATTTTCTAGAATACAGTAGAAATATGTAGAGGTATAAAAAAATTTCTAGAATCTACAAGAATTTTCTAGAATGATTCAGAATATTCTAAAGTAGGTTCAAGAATATTCTAGAAAGATTGAGAACATTCTGGAACACATTTTAGAAAGACTAAGGATATTCTAGAGTGCTGCTCTGACATTATAAAAATAGGGGTTTCTGCTTTAGCTGCCTGAGAAGACACATGACAAGAGGTGAAATGGCATCAAGAGGCTGTAATCATTCTCCAGACACATTCTGCTACATACGAGTATGTGGTCAATTCGTTAACACAAGGGCAAAGAAGTTCTCTGTGACAGCATCTGAAAAGATGGTGAAATTTAGTTATTTTGGGGCAAAAAATTATTCCAAAAGACACAAAAACAAAGTTTGACATGAAAAATGGATATTTTCCATTGTTTTGCACTGAAAAGAGTTGGAAAGTAACACTTGCTTGTCAAAGACAAAAATCATTACATGGTGTTATTTTTCTGTGATGCTCACAAGACATCTCCCTTTATCGCCCACACTCTCACCACCACATCACTACCTATCATCCGCCTTCTTACAGCCGTCTCCACCACTCCACTTCACGTCATCCATCACTGTTCCTCTCGGCCATCTTGCCCTACGCCTCCCTCACACTACACAAGCCCTCAGCTACACCACTGTTCTGTAAGGTAGTTCTTTCACCTCACCGCCCCCTCATCAACGTTCGCCACACACGCGCAACACGAGCACCGAAGCAGCAGGTCTCGGCTGATACCCGAATCCCGACCGCCGCCACGTGAGCTGCCCGCTGCGGTGGCTGTGGTCGCCGCCAAACCACTCAACCGTGAGTCCTGCATCTGCGCGCTCCATCTTTCCTTCCAGCTCTTCACCACCTGTATATTGTGTATAGATATTAAATACGTGGCTTTAGGCTGGCCAACAAGCAACAGTGACAGAACTGGATTTTTTTTTTTTTTTTTTTTTTTTAGGAACTGTTGTCTTGTTACAGTATCTCAGATAAGTGCAGTAATTTTGAGTCCACTCCTCCACTCCTCGCCTCACACTCCGCCACACACAGTTGACCACATTTGAGTGGCACTATATCTCCAGGTTAAATTGACTTCGCTGCCCCGTGGAAAAGTTCCCTTTTGTGCTTCGTGAGAATATTTTATACAGTGGACCAACAGCCGCGATAACCCAATTTTCCATGACAATACAGACTCCCTACTTGGCCGATTAATTAAACAACAAATGTGCTAGCATGGAAATAGAATGAAAGCGGGTTTAATCCAACAAATGTACAGCAGCAGTCACCAGAATTTCACAAATGTGTTCCTTTTGTCGAGAATGACAAATTTGAATCCTCGCTTTTAAAATGCCCATTTCTGTTATTCAGGGCTGAGTTATTGCACATTTTTTACAGCTTCCTCCATAAATCTGGCAGGTGGACTTGCAACACAGGCATCCATACAATATCACCTCCACTCGCAGCAACAGTAGTAACAGTCACTCGCACTGTTCACCTCTCCTCCACACTCTTCATTGTTCAATTCCACGTTCCACCCCTAAACTGTCTCTCCGCACGCCACACAACAATTTTCACTTGCTCCACCACCGTCCACTGGCAGCCACCTCTCTTTCCATCACGCCTGAAGACGATGGAGAGATGCCAAGTAAATCATCGACCGTATGCAGGAGAGAGACCAACATTTTACAGAATGAAAGGGAACAATAGAAAGCGAAAAAGGTAAGGAACCTCTGGCTGGCGTCAACAAAGCCATGAAGACTGTTCTGGCCACGACTCGGAGAGCGAAGATATATATATATATATATATATATATATATATATATATATATATATATATATATATATATATATATATATATATATATATATATATATATAAAACTTCGGCCCACACCACTTCTTTCATCCGAGAGCAGAGCAAAAAAAAAACTGACCCCCATTCGTCTCCCAAGAAACGAACTCGAGACAAGGTATTAGGTGTCAAGCTCTTTTTTTTTTTTTTCTAGCGAATGTAACTTTCCTTCTTTTCTTTGCCCTCTTTCTCCTATCTAGTTATTTTCCTTTTCATCATGGTTATCACTGTTATTTCTTATTTCACTTTTAATATTTCCTCCTCCTGCTGCTCCCTTTATTTTTTCTCCTTTTATATCCTCTCTTCTTTTATCCTACTTCTACTCCTTTTCGCCTCCCTATCGCTTCCTCCGCTTCTCTTTTATCACTGTTCGGATTTCCTGCCTCAGTTGTTCCCCAGGGCCGTGTAATGTACGGTCCTCGAGCCTCAAGAGCACTGGGACGAGGAGAAGCGAGGGCAGCAAAGGCCTGTGTGCCCCCCGTGCTCTTAACTTACTAGTGCAGAAGAGGCCTCGAGACGGTGCTGGCTGCGGCAGAAGGGAATAAGACGACTCTTGCAGAGCGAAGTAAGTTAACCATATCTGTACTCTTTCCAGTTTGCTTACCTCCCTCATTGTTCCGTTCACTGTCGTTAATGATAAGAGATAAGAGAATAAATCGCATGCATAAATATAGGCTTCGCCATGTGCTGTCTTTTTAAGTGGCAGTACGACAAAGTGTAATCAAAGTAAATCGTAATAAAAACTTACTTCAGCCTCCGCAGTCTCATTCATTTAAGCAAACTGTAGGAGCCTCAAGCGCAATACAGGGTCACCTCCAGAAGCAAAATGAATAAGCATCGTCCCGCGGAAGCATCTGTGTCGACGAAGCTTCCCTATTCAGCGTTCCATGACACATAAAAGCCCACTGGACGGAGCGGGGAGTCGAAATAGTTTGATTAAGAAATATTTATATTTATGAAAGTTTATCCTGCATCCTAG
>NC_087156.1:31926996-31934496 GCF_035594125.1 Scylla paramamosain | reverse complement strand
AAACACAAAGTAGGAGAAACACGGCGTCTGGCATCAAATCTAAATCAATATTAGCCTCAATTTTGTTCAACTTTTCCTTTGATCGCATTGACAACATAAATATATAAATGTACAGACACGTACATAAAGAAGCACAACCGCAGTAACCCAGTGATTACATTATCTGCGAGCATATCCCCACGGTACACGCACACCCATGACCCACTAATGACACTTCCACTCTCACACATGTGCCTCTTATCATGAGCTGATGGCGTTTCCGTAACACAAGGTCCCTACTTTGAGTCTCTCTCTCTCTCTCTCTCTCTCTCTCTCTCTCTCTCTCTCTCTCTCTCTCTCTCTCTCTCTCTCTCTCTCTCAACAGTAGTATTTTCAAAGCACACGTAAATAATTAGTGGAGTTCTCGTGGGTCGTTTTCTCACTATTAACAGAAACCTAGTTGAACCACTATTAGAATCATGGGAACACCTTTGAAAAATCCAGTAATTTCCACTATAAGCTGTTAAAAGCAATTGAAATAAGACGCTAAAACGTTTACGAATACAGTCCGTGATTCGTTGATCAGGCGTCTCTGCCCGCGTGACAGGCGTGTGTATGTTCTGAAAGCGCGTAAGTGGGTCAAGCAGGTGTTATATTTAAAGCGGCGCCCCTCGTGTGCAGTCCATGTTGCTCCTGGCAGCTTTCTTGGCGCGTACCCTTCAGGAGACAGGTGAGACATGACATTACGGGGAGTTAACACTAAGGCGACTCGCAACTACGCAGCAAGACAAGCAAGGGAGGAACCCCAAACCCAATAAGATGCCTTTGTTTTGACGTGAGATTCAGTGAAATTCTTACTAAATGTCCGTATTTAGAAACGCCTTGCTCCCTCACCACGGGTTTTTCAAAGGGTACTGAGGTGATACGCCAGGTTCTCAAGAGTGCTTCGCCTGTTAATCATATACAAATCTTGTTAATCTATCACTAAAACAACAAAAACACCCTAAAAAACCCGTGCCACTTCAACTAGACCCCACTGAAAGTAGTGAAGGTGCGGCGCATGTTTCAGAATATGCCAGCGAGTGTGAAAGATGAGAATGCCCGGCACGCTGCGTCAGGGGAAGGAAGCTCCACGCGGGCCGCGCCAGCTGAAGAACAGGCAACAGATGCAGGTGGATCAGGACCAATAAATCCCGAGGGACACGCAGGACCAAAGAGCGAGATCCGATAAGAGGAGTTTCAAAGAGACAGAGAGAGAGAGAGAGAGAGAGAGAGAGAGAGAGAGAGAGAGAGAGAGAGAGAGAGAGAGAGAGAGAGAGAGAGAGAGAGAGAGAGAGAGAGAGAGAGAGAGAGAGAGAGAGAGAGAGAGAGAGAGAGAGAGAGAGAGAGAGGGACAGACGAAAAACAAGGACAGGCAGACAGACAGACAGATATAGAAAGATAGAGAGAAAGATAGACAGACATAAAGAGACAGAGAAACCGACAGACAGACAGATAAATACAGAGACAAACAGACAGAGATAGAGAGAACATAAGAACATAAGAACATAAGAAATAAGGGAAGCTGCAAGAAGCGACCAGGCTTACACGTAGCAGTCCCTGTATGAAACACACCTACCTATTTCCATCTGCTATCCCCATCCATAAACTTGTCTAATCTTCTCTTAAAGCTCTCTAGTGTCCTAGCACTAACTACATGATTACTGAGTCCGTTCCACTCATCTACCACTCTATTTGAGAACCAATTTTTTCCTATCTCCTTCCTAAACCTAAATTTTTCAAGCTTGAATCCGTTATTTCTTGTTCTACCCTGGTTGCTGATCCTAAGAATTTTGCTTACATCTCCCTTGTTATAACCCTTATACCACTTAAAGACTTCTATCAGGTCCCCTCTTAACCTACGTCTCTCTAGAGAATGTAAATTTAACAGCTTCAACCTCGCCTCGTAAGGAATACTCCTCATCCCCTGTATCCTTTTAGTCATTCTCCTCTGTACTGATTCTAATAGACCTATATCTTTCCTGTAATGTGGGGACCAGAACTGCACAGCGTAGTCTAGATGAGGTCTGACCAGCGCCAAGTATAACTTTAATATTACTTCCGGCCTTCTACTTTTAACACTCCTAAAAATGAATCCTAGTATCCTATTTGCCTTGTTTCTGGCTTCTATGCATTGTTTCCCTAGACGGAGTTCAGAGCTAACTATAACTCCTAAATCTTTCTCGTATCCTGTACCTACCAGAGTTTGGTTGTTTAATGTGTACCTATTGTATGGGTTTCCTCTACCTACGCTAAGCACTTTGCATTTATTGATATTAAATTGCATTTGCCATCTATCCGTCCATTCATTCATTCTATCTAAGTCTGCCTGCAAGGCGATGGCATCCGATTCTGACCTAATTAATCTACCTATCTTTGTGTCATCCGCAAATTTACTAACATCACTACTAATTCCACTATCCAAGTCATTGATATATATTAGAAATAACAATGGCCCTAATACTGATCCCTGTGGCACCCCACTAATTACATGACCCCACTCGGATTTCGAGCCGTTTATTACCACTCTCTGTCGCCTGTTACCAAGCCATGACCCTATCCAGCCTAACACCTTCCCATCTATCCCGTGTGCCCTAATCTTTCTCAGGAGCCTTTGATGGGGTACCTTGTCAAATGCTTTACTAAAGTCCAGATATAAGATATCATAACTATCACCATTATCTACTGCCTCGTACACCTTACTGTAAAAACTTAACAAGTTTGTCAGGCAAGACTTCCCCTTCGTGAAGCCATGCTGTGACTGATTTATCAAGTTATGTTTGTCTAAATGTTCCCTAATGTTCCTCGCTATTATTGACTCTAACATTTTACCTACAACTGAGGTTAAGTTGACAGGTCTATAATTAGACGCTAAAGTTTTATCTCCTTTCTTAAAGATGGGTACTACATTAGCCTGCCTCCACATTACTGGTACCTCACCCGACTCCAGTGATTTCCTAAAGACAGAAACTAACGGCTCACTAATAATCTCTTTACATTCCTTAAGTACTCTGGGATATATTTCATCAGGTCCTGGTGACTTGAACTTTTTTAGCCTATCTATCTCCTGTTCCACTATCTCCCTAGTTATGGAAATATCCGTCAGCTTCTCATTCTCATCTGCTCTAAACACCTGTTCACTATCTGGCATATCCTTCAGGGAGAGAGATAGATAAACAGAGATGGAGACAGAGAGACATAGAGAGACACAGAGACAGACAGACAGACAGACAGACAGACAGACAGACAGACAGACAGAAAGTAATTTCTGCTCCACAAACTTCAGCATCTTTTTCCTTATATTTCCCTCACTAATGTCAACGTCTCAGAAAATAAGCCTCTTAGTAGCGAGTCCATCACATCTAAAACATTTCCTCTCTACTCGTATCGCGCTGGGACAAATCAAAGACTTTATAATAACAAAATGAACAGAAAATTCACATGTCAGATACATATAACTTTTCTTTTCTCACTAATATCATCATCTCAGAAAATAAGCCTCTTAGTAATGATTCCAGCTCTTCTAAAACCTGCCCTCTTTTTTTTTTTTCGCATCGCTGGGAGAAGTCGAAAATAATAACGATATATGCAGAGAATTCACGTGTCTCATAAACATCAAACAATTTAAGAATAAGATATGAAGCCCAAGCATTTTTGTGAATCCGAGAAAGCAAGTAAAATGAAAAATAAATAATAAATAATAAATAAAACAGTAAATACTAACGACGAATATTTACTCTCTCTCTCTCTCTCTCTCTCTCTCTCTCTCTCTCTCTCTCTCTCTCTCTCTCTCTCTCTCTCTCTGCTCAAAAGAAAAACAACAATGCTTTCCATCTCGACGAATATTCATGACTTGACTTAAAAATGGAACCGTTGAAGCGAGAGATCGGATTCGAGAAGGAATAAAGTCCCGGTGAGCTGCTCAGGCCAATTCGTCTCTAAGAAGGACAAATTAGGCGTCTTTTGAACCAATGAGAAGGTGGATTAACTAATGAATGACTTGGCAGGTGGACGAGCGAAGGAAGAAACCAAGGAAAAGGCAAGAAATGTGGGAATAAATAAGGATGGATAAACAGGTAGATGGATAAGGAAATTAAACATATTCAGAACCAATGAGAAGGTGGATTAACTAATGGATGAATTGGCAGGTGGACGAAAAAAGAAGGAGGAACCATGGAAAAGGCAATAACTGAGAGGATGAGTGTATGGGTGGATAAATAACTGATGAATAGACAAATCAAGCATATTCAGAATTCATGAGAAGCTGGGTTAAATAAATGTTTGAACTGTCAGATGAACGAACGAAGAGACAGTGCCTGAGGAAAGGATGATTAAATCGACAGACAAAATAAACTAATAGCTAGGTAAATTAAGTACCTTCTGAATTGATGAGAAAATGGATTAACTCATATATGGACTGGCTGATATATAAAGGAGAGGAGGAACGAAAAAAAGACAAGGAATGAGGGAATGAGGAAACGAATGGATACACAAACAAGCGGATAGATAAGGTAGAAGGTATATTGATGGCTAGTGACTATGGATTAATGGATGGTTAATGCAATGGATGAAAGAACAGACATGTGGATGAAGAGACTGAGATACGAAAGGGAAGGAGGACAACGAAGGAAAAGATAAAAAAAATAAAAGGAAAAAGGCAGATGTTCTGATTGTTGCCCAACTTCGAGGAAAGAGAGGAGGAGGAGGAGGAGGAGGAGGAAGAGGAGGAAGAGGAGGAGAAGACAATAGATAAAAATAGGCATCTTGTTTCTTTCCGTTCTTCCTTCCTGTTAGTGCCTGTGTGTGTGTGTGTGTGTGTGTGTGTGTGTGTGTGTGTGTGTGTGTGTGTGTGTGTGTGTGTGTGTGTGTGTGTGTGTGTGTGTGTGTGTGTGTGTGTGTGTGTGTGTGTGTGTGTGTGTGTGTGTGTGTCATCTGCTTGAGGCCCTCACTCCAATCCCTTAAAAGCCTCTTCCTCCCCTGCCACCAGCCATACCTCCTCTAAGTCCCCTGTGTACCTTCACCTTATCACGGCTTCGCTCATTTTTCCTTTTACTTTAATCTACTTTTCCATAGCTTTTTTATACTTTTCTTTTTAACTATTTCTCTCTCTCTCTCTCTCTCTCTCTCTCTCTCTCTCTCTCTCTCTCTCTCTCTCTCTCTCTCTCTCTCTCTCTCTCTCTCTCTCATTGTCGTTTTTCTTCTATTATTAATGTTTTGCATATTGTCTTTCTATTCATCTCTTCGTTTATAACACAATAGCTTTAATGTAGTTTGCTTTTCCTGTGGGTCTTTCATCATTTTCCATTATATCTTCCCTGTTTGTTCCTCTCTCTCTCTCTCTCTCTCTCTCTCTCTCTCTCTCTCTCTCTCTCTCTCTCTCTCTCTCTCTCTCTCTCTCTCTCTCATTTCAACATTTTCCTTTACTTTCCGCGTTCACTCAGGCATACACACATTTCCCCGGCACGTCTTATCCTCTTTGTTCCACTCTTTCTTTTCCGTCATCATATATCTTCAAAGTTCAATTTTTGTCTGTTTTCCTTAATGTCCTTTTACTCCTTCATAAACTTGATTTGCATTGTCTTATGGTTTTTTTTTTCTTTGCTGCATTTTCGTTCCGTCATCTCTTCTCTATTCTTTTCTTTGCTTCCATTTCATCAAGCACTTACTTTCCATACTTATACTTAACATCACTACTTACTTAGTTCAACCTTCACTTGCTTGTCGCCTCTATTCTTTTCGTGTCCCTCCACAGTTTTTCCTCCCTTTCTCCTTCGTGGCGCAGAAAAGCTCTGGAATCATGATATCTCCTCCCTGCGTGCCTTTCTCTCCTATCCTACCGACGTGTTGACGCTGCCGCAGAGCAAACATTGTCCGGCCCGGCCATGAAGACTGTCCCCGCCTCCCCATCCCTCGGCACTCTTCTTATCACTCAGGTCCATTCCCTTCGTTACTCAGCCTTACTCCGTCCACCACCCACCACCCACAGACTTCGGCCCCGCGTCCTTAATGTTTCAGCGTCTTTCGATTATTTTCTACAGGCTGTAATGGAAGATATGTGTGTCTCCAATGGTGTTTTTATTGTTCTAGTGATAATTTTTTCTGTATCATATGAAAAACACTCATGAGAAACTGACTTATTACCTCTACGTCCCTTGAAGATAGTGCTTATGATAGCTAGAAACGTTTCAGAATTTGAGACTACAAGTAACGGATTCAAGCTTGATCTGATTTAAGAAGAGATGGAAAGAAATTAGTTTCCAAACAGAGTGGTAGATGAATCAAATAAACATAGTGATAATGTTGTTAGTGTTAAGTCAATGGAAAAGCTTAAAAAGATTAGTCGTTATTTTTAACGATAAAGATTATATATAGATATCCATGGGTAGATATGTTTTATACAGGGATTGGAATGAATTGGTCTAATAGCTTCTACCATCTTTCCTCATTTTCTTATATTCTTAGGTTAGCAGTTCTTCTCTCTCTCTCTCTCTCTCTCTCTCTCTCTCTCTCTCTCTCTCTCTCTCTCTCTCTCTCTCTCTCTCTCTCTCTCTAAGTGTCGAAGTTAAAGAATCCCATGGACACGTGAACAGTTTTCTACCCGCCTTGCCAACAGAAGATGTGCCAGAGTAAGACACAGTGACCCCAGCCTGACGTAATCAAGGCTGACACACGATCAAACAGCATACAATGGCAGGGAGTTACGGCGAGACTAGACAAACACTTCAACGAGGCCTCACTGTCACACACACACACACACACACACACACACACACACACACACACACACACACACACACACACACACACACACACACACACACACACACACACACACACACACAGGCGTTACGACATTTACTATGTTACTATCTATACACGAGTGATTACTACGGGTCTTATAACGCAATGGTTTTCCCGTCAACCACACAACCAAGAGGAAAACCACGCTGTAATATCCGGAATCAGATAAAACAACATTTTTCCTCCAGCTATGATTGAGTCAGCAGGAGGATGACTGCAGAGGGAGGTCCTGGTGCATACGGAGGCACAAGCAGATGGACGAGGGAGTGACTGGAGTACTGAGCAGGCAATGTGTAATTGGAACATGCACTTCGCCATTACAGTCGGTCGCCTTCAAGGGCCACGCTGTGCAGTTGTGATTTTCATATCCTCTATTATCTATTCTGTCCATTGTATTGTTATTATCTATTTCATTAATCTTTCACGCTGTTTTTGTCATTTGTTTCGGTTAAGATATTTTATTCTATCAGCGAGATGGAGCAACTAATTATTCAGGTGCACGTTCCAAGAAGGCAACAACAAGAGGGTTCAATCTTTGTCAAATGTTGAAATATTAAGAACACGTGCCTGGTTTACAGGAAGGGCAGCTAATGCATGCAACAAAAAAAAAAAAAAATCATTCGTGACTTGACTTTCCTGGCGTGGACAGTTTATGTAACAATCCCAGACAAAACTGTCCCC